>NW_007577965.1:82005-97794 GCF_000690725.1 Stegastes partitus
CCCCTGTGACCCTCGTGAGGATTAAGTGGTGTATAGATAATGGATGGATGTTGGAGTCGGCCTCAAGTGGCCATTTGAAAAAACTGCAGTTTTGTAGCTTCATTTTTCAGCTTCATAAATTGCCCCTTAATCCACATTTAACCTGCCACCACCGTGGATTTGGTTGGGGAGAGAAAAGGTTCCTGCCATCACTGAGGTGTCTTTTAGCCATTAGCCTGTCAGCAAGGAAGCAGGAGAGCCTCCTGGTATGTCCTGTGTCAGCGTGAACAGGTAATTCTTGGAGAAAGGGGCCTCAACAAGGTCAACACGGATCAATCAGTATAGCTGTCTTCCCTCTTCCCAGTCTAAGTGCTAAGTCGAGGTAATTATCTGCTGGCTATAGCTATATATTTACACTGATATGAGACTGATATTCTTGTTGCTAATCCTCCAAAAGAAGGATGTGTTTAAAGTTCATCTGCAATGTGATTCTTGTTGACTTGTTCATTCACTGTCTGTTGTCTCAGTGTGACCCTGTCTTTGTCAACACTGTATACAGATAATGCATGAGTTTACATCTCAGACTAGGTGATCTGTGCACATTGCATAAGCCTGTTTCTGTGTATCTTTGTGTCCTCAAGCACACAACACAAGTAAAGAAACAGTATCATCACCAAAAGAAGGAATAATTCATCTTACACAACAGGAGACAGTGGGGGTGAGCCTCGACACAACCAGAGTGTGAGTTACACTCTGAGATAGCTTCAGAAAATGTTTTACACACAAGCATGCAAAGACATTTACCACATATTAGACAATTGTCTCTTGATTGTGGAAATGCAAATAAAGGAATAGGTAGCAGATACGGGGCCAGTTCCAAAATTGCTGGGACTCTGCTTCGGTCGCTGCAGAGACGCACTTAAATCATTATTACACAACCCCCCCGTTACACAATCCCTCCAAGCCTTACTTCTATAAGTCCCCCCTCCCCATAGCTCCCTCAGTCTCACTCTCTCTCTCATCTTACTTATTCTCTGCTTGTCTTCATCGCAGCCTCCCTGCAGGAGTACACTTCTGTCTGTCAGTCCTGCTTTTTGCTGTGGTATCCAGTTGACTGTCATTTGACTTCTAATCATGTCTGTTCAGTTTTGTTTAGCGCTGCTGGCTCTCTCCTCGCTGACTGCTGCGTCTGATCCAGGCTGTGAAGAGCTGCTTAAAACTCTGGAGGATCGAAGCCGGGTACGTCAAAGCCTCAGCACTGACACTCAGAATAAAGCAGAATCCAGTTTTCCTTGTTTTAAAAGGGCCCAGTTGGTGGGTTTACACGCATTAATCCAACCAAACTCACCCCCAGTTGAACAAATACATAACAGCTACTGCTAATATTTATTACTGTCGTGCATTTACGAAACTCCAACATCTGGAAGGAACACGCAGGAGATGGCTGTGTAATTCAAACTGTAGTTGGAATTGAAGTGTCACCGTTGTTTCCATGGGCTCTCATGTTGGAGTTTATCGCTTGAACACACCATCAAGATAAAAATCCAATTCAACACATGTGGTGCCTTCATAAATGGTTCTAAATAAATTTCATTGTTTGTCATTTAAACAAGCCAAGAGGATTGTCAGATCTCTGCACCTGTAGAAATCTCCTTGAAAATTGGGCTTTAATTTTTGCTCATCTGTCTCCTAGATTCATGGAAAATGGATATACTATGCTGGAGTATCATCCAATGAAGGAATCGCGGATCTTAAAAACATCCAGAGCTCCTGGATCGAACTCTCACCCATTCCTGACAGCGACGATATGACCCTGCGCTATGGAGACAAAATGTAACCGGTGAACTTTTAAAAACCACTGTTGATACCTTGAAGTGCATAAATTAACTTGTTTTTTTATGTGCGTATTCTGTTTATTCCTCCGTACAAAGGGGCGGAAAATGCGTTTATGGAAGCGTTAATGCCACCTTTTCAGGAAACTCTACTGCTGTGACATGTAAGTAAATGATGATGCATATTTAACGATCAACTAACGCTTCAAGTGCACGACAACGTGTTAACGCTCCGTGTCTCTGTCTGATAGTTTACTATAACTCAACCAGCCATGAGCATGTTGGGAAACATCTGGTGACATGCCCCGACTGCATCCTCTGGACAGACAACTCAGTGTCGGTGGGCAGCGGAGAAACCAAAAGAGGCAGAAACCTCTACCTCTTCAGTGAGTTCACAGATACCTCCAACTGTTTGTAGCTGCTAATATGGTCACTCAAACCCCTTTTCTGATCGATGATTTAACCTCTAAAAACTTTGTTGGTATTCATTATAGACTTTTATACTGTTTTAAATATTTTTTCTGATAAGTTGGTGTATTTTTTGTTCCAAATGCACGACAAATCTTCCTCTTTTTAGATTAAGAAAAAAAAAAATCTTCAAAAAAAAAACCTGTCTGGGGTCCGAAAAGTCCCCAAAAGTCCTGAACAGGGTTAAAATAGCTGAGGTGTAACTCAAAACTGTTCAAATCTGCAGCTTTGTGACGGCGCCAGCTCCCTCCCTGACTGTCCCTCTGCACTCGCTGCAGCTTGAGCACACCAGCTCACCTACAACTCTGCTCAAACACTGTAAAACTGTTCTGTGCTACAAAATGCCAAGTTGGGATATTGGAGAAATGTAGCCATACATATTTAAAATGGAAACAATTTTGATGAAGAGTAGTTGACAGGATTGGCTCCGTGTGAAACTCTGGAAGTCAGAATCTGTGTTTTGATGGTAGAAATGCCCAATCATGGTGTTGACTGCTTATTTCCTGAAAAACACTACATAGACATGTTAAGATTTTCACTGTGGAGGGTCAGCACTGTCAACATTTTTAACTGTCTTAATGATTGATTTGACACTGCAGATGTTTCGACTTGTCGATGAAATAACTTTTCCTTCTCTTCCCTCCAGCTAAGTCTGGGGCTCTGGACGCTTCTCATCTCGAAGTTTTTAAGAAACAGGCTGAGTGTCTCAACTTCCCAACAGACTTCCAATTTGGAGAAAATACAGGTAGAATGCTCTCTCTTTCACTTTCTCTCATTCTGTCTTTACGCACAACAGCAACCAGAATGCGACGTTTACCAGCTTGAATTTCTTCCTGTGTTTCAGATCTGTGCTCCGACGAGAAGGAGGCCGCCTCAGACATGACCAAGGAAAACCAATAGACAAAACACTGTTATTGCCCTTCAAATCTGTCCTCGAATTTCTATCCAGATGTGCTTCCTTTCATTGACAAATCCTCCTGTACCACTTAGATGTGTTGACAGATGACTGTTGCAGTTATCCATCATTACACCTGTTATCTTCTGTAGATACCTTTTGCTGTATTAAAGAGAAGTGAATAGACTGATTTCACATTTCCTGGCAGATTCATTAAATCATGATGGAAAAAAGATCTTTTCTTGTCTTCACATAAAGCTTAATAAAAGGACACTGTGCGTTCGCATGCTTCTGTTTTGCATCAATACGATCTATTTGTACGTTCTGGCTGTTGGCATTTATCGCTGACACGACTGCGTAGCCTCCACTGAATGCTGACCAGAACAGGCTGCAGCAGAGTAAGGGTGTTTTTATGAGTCACAGCCACTGTGACTAAAAAGATAGAAATACTAATCAGGGCTCGCTGATTGTTTCATTCATGCTTATTCCTGTCCGGCCTCGACGGCGGTCTTTTCATGTTGTCTGCTTGTTGAAAGGCCTCTTGAAAGATGGAGAGCCTCGGTTTCACATGGCTGTGAGAAACTTCAGCTGGAATGAAGCCCTTTCACAAGTTGTTTTGCACGACACGGTGATCACCCTGAAAGAAGAAAAGTGATTTTTAGTTTTTTTTAACTTTCTTTTCATTCTTTAAAAGCTCCCTTTTCCCAGATTACATTAACGCATCTTGTATTCTACTATGGGGCTATTTTTTTTATTATTATCATTATTATATGTGAGGATTTATTCCCTCTACAAATAAATAAATAAAAGAAAAAGAACAGAAAAACCCATCTCTGAACTATTTCAGTGAGAGAAAAAAAAAAGTGAAGGAGTGTTATATAATACTGCACCTGCCCTGAGGAAAAGATCTGATGTCAAAGACGCAAATGTCCATGCTGAGTCTGTTTGACAAAACAAAAAGCTCCGTCCATGCCGAGTCCGTTTGCTCTGTTGGAGCCACTTTCTTTTTTTTTTTTTCTTCTGATATCTAGTTTATATTTTTGTTGCTTTTGGCCACCAAATAACACTTGTTTATTTTGAGAGCCAGTACCAAAGGAAGTCAAGGTTGATTTTGGTTACAGAGGAGGCAGACGGTTTTATGGTTTATGCTGCGTATTTTACCCTTTAGGAGTTTGTAGACACTAAATAATGATAAATAAAGATCAGACAGCGGGCTGTCTGCATCTAGTAAATGTGAACATAGATCATAAGCAAATGGGGCTTTTTGACTGAAAGCACAAGTGTAGCAAATACTCGCTCTGATGTACACTGTATTGGCAATTAGCAGTAGTTTATGAAAATGTGCATAATGTTTTGAAGGTATCGCTATCACTGGGAAATCACAGGAGAGGTTTCTGTGTTTGTGTCCGTGTGTGTGTGTGTGTTTCTTTCTATTCTCCTGCCGTTGTGTGTGTGTGAGAGAGACTCTGTGCAAGGGAGTGTTCGCATATTGAAAGATGCAGGGGTCTTGCTATTCAGACTCTGCCAGCTGGCTATTATGTAACAAGATAAATAGGACACAAGCCCCTGCTGTCTGGATGTGAAAAGTGAAACACTTCATCCCCAGAGGAGAGAGAGCGAGAGAAAATATGTGTGTGTGCGCTTGTGTTATGTTATGGGGACATAAATCTGTCTACACAGACATATTGTGGAGACAAAAAGCAAACTCACTGCAATACAAATGATTACATTTTAGGATGAATGTCTGGTTCAGGTAAGAGTTATGGCTTGGCAAGTAGTGCAGGTTTAGATTTAAGTAATTAGGTAATGAGTTGGAAAAAAAAACAGCTCTGTGTGTGTGTGTGTGTGTGTGTGTGTGTGTGTGTGTGTGTGTGTGTGTGTGTGTGTGTGTGTGTGTGTGTGTGTGGCCCAGCCCACCGTTACAGAACTCTTCCCCCAGTTCCTTTGTGGAGGCTTTAGCTGGCAGGATCCCTGACATTAGCGTTGCTCTCTGGCTGCCTGCTGTCTCGAGCCATGGCTGCACAGCTGGTTGTAGCTCTGCTGGCTTTGGCCTCCCTGGGTGCCGCATCTGAACCGGACTGTAAAGAGCTGGTCAAGCCTCTGGTACTGGACAGCCACAGCCCCGTGAGTATCAGCGATCATTTGTTATGAGCTGGTCATGCGTGAGGAGGCTTGAAGCTGAGCTGTGCTTTGCAGTTAATTTTACTTTCACTGGAATTTGCAACAATTGATTGAAAATCTTTCCAGAAATAAAACAAATGTCTCTGGAGATGTGACTTGGAAGTCTTAAAATATACAGTTTGTCATTAATAGTTACAGCATTTGTGCAGCAATGCATGTGTTATCCTGGTTTATCACTTTGCTTGAACCTGAAGCAGGTTTAGTTTGATGCACACTGATGCATCTTCTAGAAATCCAGAGTTCATTACATGCCTGCTTCACAGAAATCCATCCATCATCTATACACCGCTTAATCCTCACTAGGGTGGCGGGGTGACTGAAACCTATCCCATCTGACTTAGGGTGAAGGCAGGGGACACCCTGGACAGGACACCAGTCTATCACAGGGCTACTTCATAGAAATGTAATGGTTATATTATGTGTTTTTATCAAGCAACTGCAGATTTTTGGTAGAAAGTTTCATTTTTTTAATTTAGTTACAATTATTAACAAATAACAGTCTTTTTTATTAGATGGAAATAAACCAGTATTGTGCAACTAACACATTTCACCCGAACATCAGCAGATCTCCTCATGGGAGTCAAGATATTTCCTGCTTTCTTTTTTAGAACAAAACGTTCTCTGGCTTAAATATTTTTGGCTGTTTTGGGGGAGATCATATTACAGTTTCCAAGATCAACAAGAACTTTCAGTCTCATGAAAATTATGATGAATGATAAGTCATCTCTTTAAAAACAAACAGTCCAACCATGTGGATCTTTTGCATGTTTGTGTGTGTTTGTGTGTGTGCGGCAGATCTATGGGAAGTGGGTACTTCACGTAGGCTCCTGGGACCAACCAGGGCTGAAGGACGACCTGGTTACGGTGAACAGCTCCTGGGTTGAGCTGTCGGCTTCCTCGGACAACGGAGTCATGACCATCTACTGGGCCGACCGCCTGTAAGGAACATTGTGCCATTTTTCTCTCACATCCAAATGATAAATTTGTCTGGAGCTGTAAGAGTAAACTAAAGGCTTGACCGTTTTTTTTTTTTCCTTTTCTCTCATCACAGAAAGGAAGATAAATGCCTGCAGGGTTTAGCCAATGCCACCATTTCAGGAATGACCAGTCACACCACTTGTACGTGTCTCAAAATATGTGCTGTGTTTTGTTTTTATTATTTTTACACTCTGACTCACCATCTCTCTCTGTGATGTGGGTGATGCATGCAGCTAAATCACATTACCCAGCTGTAGGTGGGTTTCATAAAAATAAAAAAAACAGTCATGCAAGGCTCCAAATATTGGAATATTTTTTGACTTTTCTTTTTTTATAGCTCTTCTTTTCATCTTTGAAGGTTACTATTAACATTAGTAGTATTTTAACACTTTTCCACAACTTCCCTTTCCTGCAGTTATGATCCATGGCCACAGTTCGTACCATGATGGGAGGTACTACGAGACCTGCAGTGACTGCCTCCTGTCTGAAGACACCACCCTGCTTCCTGATGGCAAGTCAAAAGGACGATACCTTTTCCTGTTCAGTAAGGCCTTTTTTTTTATTTATTTACGCTTGTCACTTATTTCAGTAATAATACACTGATTAATATTTTGGGATGCTATTCTGAACACCTCTGTTCTCTCTCTGCTGCTTCTTTTAAAGCACGAACCGGCGCTCTGGAGCCCTCTGAGTTAGAGACCTTCAAGAGGCAGGCGGAATGTCTTAAATTCCTCCCAGAGTACCACTACGGAGGCACTGGTCAGCAATCATTGCAGCTCTGCATCTCCCCTGCACCCGGTGCAATGATCAAAGCTCTTCATTCTGTGATTTCCTCCTATTTCAGATCTGTGTCCGGATGACAGAGAAAAGGCTTCAGATGCTGAGGAGAAAGCAGAGAATGATCAGGCCGAGACTCAGCCGACTACAGCGTAAAGTAGAGCACAGAGAGGTCACGGCTCTGTGAACCACACATCGGAGCAAATCCAGCTTAATATGTACTAAATAGTGTTATAATGTGATCTATGCATGCACTGCTATAATGTTGTGCTGTAGAATAACTTTTTGTTCATATGGTTTAGGCAGCAACAGAGTTCAAGACCTGCTGGTTTCATGTCATGTAAAGTCAGTGGTAAGAAATACGGAGTCTGCGTTCCTAAATCTGAAATCTGGTGGCTGAAAAATCCATCTAAAAGCCTCAATTATATCTACTTAGTATTATTTGTATATAACTTTTTTTTCCCCATGCTTGTGTGTGGTAAATAAAAAAAAGTTCTTACTCTGCCTCTGTTGTGTTCAAGTCATTTATTTCTACTTACTCAGAAAAAGGGTCTGGTTTATGAGCACCAGCATTTCGTCCTTTTTCAAAAGAACAGAAAGCTGCCAGACACTGCTGACATATGTCAAGATTAAACGCTTTATCAAAACTATTACAGCTCCCCCGAAGTGCACCGCTGTTCCCTGAAACACCAACAAAGAGCGTTGCCGGGTAACTTCACTGTCAGGGGCGAGTTAAAAAAAAAACAAAAAGAAAAGATGTCAGACTTTTAAACTGTCGCCACAAGGAGTCCACAAAACCCCGCAGGGAAACGACCTTCGTTCTACTGATGAAAAGCTGCTTCAAGTCCCTTTTTTAAAGGTTTCAACGGTCCAAGACGAGCCGTGGCACTTTGCCGGAGTTCATTCAGGAGCAGCGGTGTGGGCAACAGAGGACTGTTGAGGTGGCCTTTCAGTGCGAAGCCAAAGAAATCTGTATGTCTCTGTGTGGTCATTAAAAAACCTTCACTGGGGCATTTGAGCATGTAGGAACCCCCCCCCTCCTCCCCCCCGTATAAGCACTTGCACAACAACTTCTTTTGTCTGAAACCCCAGAGGGAAAATGAATCAGCGGTAGAAGTTTTCTGTTGCAGGTTTCGGCACCATCCTCTGTCTGACCATGGCTCTGGCTGTTGTCGTGTTTCTGTTGACTCTCACTTCCTTCAGTGCAGCTTCTGCACCAGACTGCAAGGACCTGATCAAACCTTTTATGCCAGAAGACCCCAAACTGGTAAGACGAGCTCATGATACTTTTTTTTTGGTCTTATTTATCCCAATGAAACTTGACTTTATGTAAAAACAACAAGCGTGTGCAGTCATCGTGTTAAAGCTACATATATCTTTTTGCATGAAGGTATTTGGAAAATGGGTGTATGTCATGGGAGCTGGTGACCCCAAGTCGTACCACAACGCACTGGCATCCCTGAAAAGCTCCTGGATCGACTTGTCTCCCACTTCTAACAATGTAATTGTGACCCTGCGATGGGGAGATCGTTGCTTGTGAGTTTACATATAACTGTATAGAAGTTTCTCACTGTATCAGAGAAAAAAAAAAAGCTTGTGAAACCAAATTGTGTCTCAACTTGTTGCTCGTCAGTGACCGGTGTATCTTGGGGGAGGTGAATGCAACAGTCTCAGGAATTGCCACCACATTTCGCAGTAAGTGAACTACAGGCAGGTTATGTGTAGATGAAAAAAAAGACATCTATCATTTGAATGACAAAAGTGTTTAAGAAAGAATTCTGTATAATAATCAATCACTCTTCTTCTGAAGAAAATCTGTCAGACCACAAAGGACACATCCTGCAGACTTGCTCCGAGTGCCTGCTGTGGACGGACACCTTTCGAAACGGGGACGTCACCGGTCGATACGTCCTGCAGTTCAGTAAGTCTGGTCCTCGTCAACACATTCACATTGAGATTTAAATTTCTCCTCTTTAATCCTCTCTTCTTTTTCAGCAAGGACAGGAAAAATAGATCCCAAAGATGTTGAAATTTTCAAGAAGCAAGCTGGGTGCCTGAACTTCCCGGAGAACTTTCACAGCTACGACGGCAAAACAGGTGAGTTACTATTCAGCAGCCTGCAGTGACTGTAAGTGTGACTCTACTGGACACGGCAGCTTACAGAGAGTGCCACAAGGTGGAGATGTTGGATTGTAAAATGCAATATGTAAATATGATTACTTATGTCTTTGTTCAGCTAACTTCATTTTTTTTTAAATTCACACAATGAAATATAAGTAGATTTAGAAGAGTCATATTTGCTTTCTTCTTACAGTTTGTCTTGTTGTTTTCCAGAGCTGTGTCCCGACAACAAAGAGAGCACTGAGTGAGCAGCAACATAGAAGAAAAGAGATACACACATTTGTATTAAGAAAAAACACGTATAATGTTATTTGTTCTGACTGAATTTTCTGTACTGTACACACAGATTCTTGGCTTCATGAACACCAGTACATCAAGTGATTAATGATTCAACCTACTTTGAATATTTACTTAAGGAACTTGTAACAGACGATGAGATACTGTATTGCATTATTAAAATCATATAGAGAGCACAGTTTCTGTCTGCAACCAACGCAGTTCATACGACATTACATGGAACATTTTTTTGATTTAAACTGCATTATTATAGATGCACTAACTGCTTCATTTTCATATTTCACTGAAAGCAAGAATATGATGAAAAGAATGACTGCACATATATATTTTATGATTACAAAGCAGCATAGAAGCTAACTGTTTTTTCAGGTACTGATACATCAAATATGCTCGCTTCAGTAAAATAAATCCAGCACTGCAGGGCACTAGAGATTTGTTTTGATTCAACTTGAGCACTTGGTAATACACACCGACTCTGATGTGTCACACTGTGGATGTGTGTGTGCAAGTTCACAGAGTTTCTCAGAGCCAGGCTCCTCATGTCTGTTTATTTAAGCCTCCAGCCTGCTGTATTGGCTCCCCAGGCCGGCCTGACCGCCCTCCATCTTGCATGACCTGCTGCTCTCTGTCCATCCGCTGGATCTTGTGCTGTGTGTTTCTGAGCTGCTCCTTGCTCGATCCAGTCGCCTACACCTGAGTAGTGCCGCCACCTGCTTCTGGCACTGAGAGGAGCCAAAGTAATAAAGGACTGGATCCAGGCAGCAGCTGAGGCTGCCTATACACATGGCGAGCAGGTAGGCCTGGTAGGAGCTGTCGTTGGACTTGTGGGCCAGCTGAACATAGTGAACCATCAGGATGATGTTGGTGGGGGTGAAGCAGACCACAAACACCAGCAGCACCACCACAGCCATCACCACGGCCCGGGTCTTCCTGGAGCGGTTCTCCACATTGGCTGCTGCCAGAGCCTGAATGATTTGCACGTAACAGACGACAGTGAACATCAGAGGGATGAAGAAGAAGATAGAGGAGTAGATGGGGAAGAAGTAAAGGTAGTAAGCCTGCAATTTTTCCACGTCCTGCACATCGTGGCAGGTGGTGATGCCGAGGTCTGATAAATGGACGGTCTGTCCTGTGACCAGCAGGGGGGAAACTCCTCCCAGAGACAGGAGCCACATGGCAGCGCACACAGCTGAAGCAGTCTGAGGGCTTCGCCACGTCAGAGAGTTTATGGGGTAAACTACAGCCAGGAAGCGGTCGATGCTGATGCACATGATGAGGAGGACGGAGCAGTACATGTTGCAGTAGAAGGCTGCAGTCACAACTCTGCACATGAAGGAGCCGTAGATCCAGTTGTTGCCATGGTAATGGTAGGCGATCTTGAAGGGAAGGAGCAGGCCGAGCAGCAGATCCGCACAGGCCAAGTTCAGCATGTAGATCACTGCCGGCTTCCTGGGACGGATGTGACGCACAAACATTACCATGGCAACGAGGTTGAGGGGCACACTGATGATGAAGACCAGGGTGTAAACAGTCGGGATGAAGCTCGTTGCCAGGCGACCCTGGAGAAATCCTTTGGCTTCTTCTGAGACAAGAAAGTGCTTCTGTGCGTGATGATGGCGTTTTTTCACAGGCTCCTGTTCAGAACCAATACCAGAACCTCCATCATCCCCCAAAAGGTCTAATGCAGACAAGTCAATGTAGTCCATAGGCTCATCAGTGACCGTTACAAAGTGACCAGAAAAAGTCCGAGGGAGGAGAACGGAGCCTTTAAAGGAGACACAAGAAACGAGAACACAACAGGAGTTTTACTTAATCAGGTTTTGAAATGTCTCTGATAGGTTTCTTTCTCTGGATAAAGAGTAGTTATTAAAGGGCCTGTGGCTTTCTTTTTATTCAGACTGTATGTGGTACCCTTAAACCACCAGTACTGGAAAATAGGAAGTAGTCAAAACATTTATTTATACATCAAGTTTATACAATTAGATTGTTAGCTTGACTGGGTTCCAGCTGATTCATGCATCATTTATAATCCACGCAAAATATCCTACTTTTATTTTCAAGGGTGATAATAAATTTCACTGCTGCATTTTTAAACCTCAACTGAGTGCAAAACTGCTTCAACTGTGGTCACATAATATGACCCAATAATCTATTAAAAACCGTTGCATAAAGTGAATTGTTTTACAGAAAGTTACTCACCATTTTGTGAAGGGAGTGCAGAGCTTTGGAGAGAAAACAGAACAAAGACGCCTACAGACAGGTGAAGCATGGTTTCGCTGTAGATCCCCCAAATATTGAACAAGTGAGTTGAAATTATGTTTGCCAGAAGAGTCACTCAAATGTTTTTTTCCCCATCAGATTCTAACAAGTTATTGCAGGCCAGTGAGGATACTCCGCCTCCTCGTCACTGCACATCTCCTCCCCTTCACAGAGAAATAATACGTACCAGTGGACAAAATATTTT
Organism: Stegastes partitus; assembly: GCF_000690725.1. Lineage (NCBI taxonomy): Eukaryota > Metazoa > Chordata > Actinopteri > Pomacentridae > Stegastes > Stegastes partitus. The sequence goes on from NW_007577965.1 coordinate 93,998, forward strand.
TTCTTCAAAGGGGGAGGTTGTCTGATCAACTGAGAGAGGAAATGTTAATAGAAATATGTGAAACAACTGGGAAAAAAAACAGTTTAGGTCATGTGTAGTTTATTATGCACATATTTAGAAGTCAGTTATATAGTTAATTAAAAATGTCAGTTGTAGTTTTTAAAATGTTTGAATGTTTAATTCCTTAAAACATGTTTCTTTAAACGCTTTAATTAAAAGGCACTGGTAAACTATAGTATTTCATGAAGCCACGGAGGCAGGTTTTCGACATACACGGTCACAATAACAATGTATTTCCTTGTATCGTTTACATACAAAACATGAATACCATTACAATTTAATTCTTAAAAATACATTACATTTACAATCACCATGTGGGAAAAATACAGACAAATTTTTTTGGTGTGATCCATCAAATTCTCAGCAGGTGAAACAAAACGCTGTCTTGCACCGTGTGATGTTTTCTTATCAATTTGGTTTTGTTCAGCGAACTCAGTACTGTCAGAAGGCACAACCTGTTTCCTCCTCCACTCGTGTTGCTTTTTTCCATGATATTCTATATTTACTCATTTTCCGTAGAATTTCTTGTTCAGGAGGAAGATGAGTAAATTGACGTTCACTTTGGCTTTGTCGAACATTTTCATGACGGCCACACCCTCATACTGTAGCTGGAGGAGGTCCTGCACACAACATACAACAGATCCTCTGAGAAACTCCAACAGAACAACTTGTCAACTCCAAGTTATTTCTACAGATGTGAAGCACATTTAGCAGATTTAAATGTGACTATTGGAGAAAATATTGCATCAATAATAAAGTTACTTTCTCTTTCTCTTAATCAATGCAGCCATCACTTTACAGCCTGCTCTAGTCTGGAATGACACATTCATACTGTACTGTACTGTCTATCTGATCTTTTCATATTTAATAGTGTTTATCACTACACAGGTCTATTACTGCAGTCTGAATTGGAAAATACTGGCTTTATTTCCCAGATAAATCCTGCCAGTAGTCCAGTGAGAGGGGGGACAGGAAATTTAACCATCTGTCACCAAGGTTTAGTGCTGACTACTGAGCTGCTTTATTTCATGAAGTTCTGACGCACTCGTGCAATGTTTACCTGGAAATGAAGCTGGACCTTTTCCATCTCAACCCCCATAAACTTGGCCTTCACCTCAAAATCTCCAACTTCCTCAGTGGGCGAGATGTCAAACATGACATTTTTGAACCTGAGAGATTAAAAAGACAATAACAGTACAGCATGGGACACACAGGAGAGTAGCATAATGTTCAAAATTATAGCTGATTTTTGGAATTTTAACAGCCCTTTGGAGAAACTCCAAAACACCTCATTTTGCCTGTGTTGGCAGTTTGGGGCTTCATATTTCTAGATAATTAGTCTGAAAGTAAAAGTATCTTCACTTCTTCTCGGCTGCGGTCTCAGCTGAGTATAGTAATGGCCATGAGAATAAAGGTGAGACAGGACATGAAGATAAATGTCATCCAGATGAGTAGTACTTCTAATAATAGTTTTCTTTTCACTGCTCTCAATAGATGCACATTTTTTTCCTCTCTCTTGTGATATGGTCCATTTTTAACCAGCATTAAATGGAGACACACAGTGATTTGCAACAGGGTCATAGTCACACTAGACAGAATTCAGGAAATATGTTGCTGAACCATCCTAAATTTTGTTCAGAGTTTATATATGTGTTATTTGGAACCCAAAAAGGCCCCAGAATGTGAATATGTAAGAGCATATATATGAATGTACCCATGTTTCTTTCTAAAATGTAGTCTTTGGTTGACATTTCTCCAACTCTTAAGGCCCCTAGATATTAAATTTCAAAATTAAGAAACATGGAGGCAACTTGTAACTCTGTACATATAATAACAATACATAGACCCTTATGCACATTAGTTTTTGTGATCCTATGAGTGAGCTCACATCACCATCTTAGGATGTCAAAATAGGAAAAAACTGGAGCCCTGGCTTAGCATACTTGGCACAAAAAAATGTCAACCAAGTATTTCCAAGTAGGAAATATGGATACATTAATACATACACTAACAGAAACTTTCTGGGGCCCCAATACCACAATTTGTTTTTTGCATTTTTTTTTTCCCCCAGGGCCAATAATAAAAGAACTGGCGTCTACTGGAGCCATGGGATCATTTGGATCTCCTGGAAACTATTTTGTCTGTGTCCTCATCAAATTTTACGGCATGGGGAAGGCAAAAATATAGATTTTTTTTAAACATTTAGAATGGTACCAGAGGTGAGGGTGAAAATACAAAAACTCACAGGTCTGAAAATATATGAAATTCTCAAAATACAGCCCAAATATTTTACAGTTAGTATTCGATATCAAGCAACAAACACATAAACCCCAAACCGGAGGCTGAGATGCAAGCAACTCCCATTCTGAAATAACACAGACTGACCCAACAAGAATGTTGGTTGAGGCACAGATTTGATGATCAGCATTACAACAAAAGTTCCTCTGCACATCACAGTATGAAAGCAACAACAGAAATTTGTTAAGTCAGTATAAACAATATTTTAGGGTCTTGCCTTTACATTTGATCAACATTTTTATTATTATTTTTGACAGAACTGACGAAAAACTCAACTTACTGGTTTGTCTGAAGACCTTCTATCTCCAGGATGACTCCTTTCTCATGCAGCCTCGCCGCTGTGTACTTCAGAGACTGAGGCTTCCACTTCTTACTGCCCTTATCATCTCCTTTGCTGTCCAGTTTTATAGATCTGCGTGAATTTCTGGATACACAAAACAGTCATTTAATATGTAAAACGACAAGAAATCTGGTTATGGCATCAAAACACAGATTACAGGGAACAAGAACATTCCATGCAAACAATGAAACTAATTACTTTTTAAACCCTTTATCCGAACCAGGCTTAAAAAATAAAGCTACAACTCACTTCCTGTTGAGATTATCCAGGCAAGTCTTGATGTATGTGTCATAGTAGTTCATCTGGTCCTGGTAGAACACAGTTTTTGAGTTGAGTGCTGTCAAAGTCTGCTGGAGCTTCACCAGCTCGGCCTTCCTCCTCTGTCTGTAGCGCCTTTGGTAGCGAATGTCCTGTCAGGAACCATTTTCAGTAATAGTTAGACACCGCTGAGAGGTGAATACTGAAGACATGCATCTTTAGATGTGAAAACAGAGCAGCTTAGGAACCTTTGCTATGTCGTTGATGAGGTCTTGGTATTTGTTGTGTGCAGTGACGAGGCCAGCCTGCTCCAGGTTACGGAGGTTCCTCAGGATCTTCCTCTTCTTCTGCTCAAGAGGCAGCTGGCTGTCCTCCAGTACTGCTGGGCTGCTCTTCAGACCCTCTGGTGTCTGAGCATCCTGGACTGCTCTGCGCTCTATGATCTTAATATGCTCTGACTCCTTCAGGAATTACGTCATATAAGAAATTCACAAATTACGTTGTAAATAACAAGCAAAAACAAAATTAATTGCATATATTCTTGTTGATATTGGGCATATGGGTAAGAAAAAACAAGAATAACAAACGATCACCTGTGGTGCCGTAGCCGGAGTCTCAAGAATTTCAGGCAGCGTCTCACCAGCTTGAATCCGAATCACATCTACGATGAGCTTTTTAGTCCTGTTGCACACAAACACGTGGACAACAATCACCTGTGAGCTTTCTCTCTTTGTTTTAATTCAGGTGTAACATCACTAAAGCAAAAAATAAGAGGCTATAGTCAGTAAATAATCAATAGACCAAGACCACACACACACAGCATGCTGATATGTAACATCAC
>NW_007577965.1:98416-142212 GCF_000690725.1 Stegastes partitus
CAGAGTCTCTTGAGAAAGTGATGCAGACGGATACATGTTTATGGGAAAGATAACCCTGACCACAAAACCTTTTCCTTTTTGGACAGGATATGATAGAAACGCAGGAAAGACAACAAAGATATGCAACTGAATGATAGCCACAAAGAAACATACACTGTGTTAAGAAGGGTTAAGCACAGTGCATCACAGAATTCACAGCAATCCCAAACTCCATGCCGAGTACTTCTGAGTAGGATTCAGTGTGAAGGTTTTGCATTCGATGGCCACTGCAGAGCTGAACAGCTCAATCCTAATTATTTCTAAGTCCTCATACTGAAGGAATTCAGCCTTCACATTGTTTTTCTGGACAAACTTAACATTCTGAACGTTTTTTGTCTTAGCATTCTCCAACAATGAACTTACTTTGTGATGAGTGTCTTTAAGTCTTTGTCGTCTCCTTCCAGCAGCTCAAACTTGCTGGTCAGGGTGAGGGAGATCTCAGTCTTCGCCTGCTGGCTCAGAGCACTTTCTCTGTTTGGGTCATTTGGGTCCACAGCTCCTTCACCTGAAATAGAGCAGCACAGCACATAAAATGATTAATGCCCTATAGCAAGCTAACTTGTGATTAATATAAATGTAAGTTTGCTGGACATTACCAAGCAGTGTTTCTATATCAGGAACGTCTCCCAGGTCCTGCAGCAGCTCATGCAGCAGGTCGTTGTGGTCTGGAGAGATGGCCTCCAGATGTTCCAAAAGCAGCTGAACAGAAACAGATGATAAGTTCTACAGACAAACTAAAAAAGATTCACTGCAATTAGTCGCTGAACATATTGTGATACTAGACAGATAAAGGCACAGAGAAAGAACAGAATGGACTGTATGTCACTGGTGCTTAAGGTCCTCTTATGTTACACTGATTCTCTCTTGGCAAATCCATCATAACCTTCATATATATAAGTATAAAGTACTGACTATGTCTGTGGCTCACAACACAGCTACAGCTGCCACATAACAACAGCCACACAGGTGAAGTCATGCCCCCATTTAAGCTTGCTCTGTTTTTCTTGACAGACTAAGACAGCAGGAAATAACCACATTATCTTAACGTGCGAATGAAAGTTGTGGGAACATCTGCCTAAACCAGTGTTAACCTCATCTCCATTGCTAGCCCCTGTGTTGAGTGAAGCAAAAGGACACAGCTGCCTTTAACAAACTGATGTCCTCACCACTAACCCCCTTTCAAAGGAAGTGGTCTGGAAATATAAAGAAAGGAAACAGGATGGTGATAGAAAAAAAGTACATTAAGTGACTGTGTGAGAGAAAATCCTAAAAAGGGAAAATAAAAGGGACAGCAGATTATATGTCTGAATGACAAAGTGTACAATGAGAATTGTGTGACTTAACAAAGCGTCTATATGTCTAACTATAAATCGACTTTTCAGATTTGTTTGAGATGCTGGGTTGAGAATAGGAAGCAATGACAAAAGACAAACTTGGGGGAATGTTGAAATATAGTTAGCTAGGAGAAAAAGAAAAATCCAAAGTAGACCTGATTGTAGTTGGTTTTGACAGTAACGCTTTTTACAATAGTAATACCAAAATACATTAAACTTTCACTTGCAATATTAGCAAAAATAATAAAGAGGCAAACTGACAGATAAAAACAACACAAAACCAGCTGCACAGAGAAACAGTATGATTGTTTGTACTGAAATATAGAAATGAATGCATGTAGAATCGGTACAAGCATGCAGTGGACTTAAAGAAGGACTATTTTACAGTGTTGTAAGTTGATATATGTAGGCATGTTGTAAGCCAGCATGTTTTCCTGAACTGATTTATGTAGACTTGAATTACATCCTGACATGCATCTGCAGGAAGGATTAGATCATTTTGCTTTTGTTTACCGAGTGTGTGTTGATGATCTCCTCTATTGAGATGTAGATGACGGGTTTGCTCAAGGTCACCATGTCCGAGTATTCATCAATATTAAATTTCTCCTCAGGTTCGGGGACATCACACGCTGATTGGAAAAATAACCTGAAAAGAAAAAAATATTTCAGGAACTGGTGGTTGTCTGTCTTTAAACTTCTAATACTGATAGAGAAATAACAAAATCACCCTGAAATAAAGTAGCACTTGGTCAAAATGCTGAATTTTCTTCAATGTGTCTGTGATGTTTTTCAACTAGAGTAAATTGCTGACACTGACTTGTTCCCAGAAACTGGACAAAGGTTTGTGTATATTTCCCGTAATCATGAGTCACTCACAATTTGGCAAAGTGCACCAGACAGCAGCACACACACTGGTTCAGACTTTCTCATTCTTGATTTTGTCGGTAATCCAGTTGATTTTTGTCTCCCAACTGCTGACACAGCACATAACAGTTTCTCCTTTGGCCGGAGATACCTCCACTTCCACCACGTTAACTAAAACTGAATCTCTAAGTGAAACATATCAATGAACTTTTTTTTTTTTTTCCCATACGGTTTACTTTGTTATTGGAAGATTTTTTTTCTCTCGCTACCTCATGCATTTTCCCTTTATTGTGTTTTTTTGAACATGGAACAAAAGGTTACTGTTTGTAATTAGGAAGCCACACAAGTCCCACGCATGCTCAGTATTGTCCTGAGCTTGCACAAATCAGTATTTCTACAGAACATTTGTACCTGTGACACAGCATAGTTTTTCTGTCAACATTAATTTCTTTCTTACCTAAACTTCTCATATGTCTGAGATATGTAGTTGTTCATTGGTGTCATATGTGCATTCTCGCCCTCAAACAGCTTATTGGCAGCAGCATGCTGGAGCATCTTTGCCACGGATCCCAGGTTACGACGTTGGTCGAGGTGAAGCTGTCCTCCTGCTGACATGTCGATGATGTCAAAACCATCAGGGGCCACGATGGCTGGGTTCATGTAGCGGTAGTAAAGCAAGTTTCCTACAATCTGACATGAACAAACAGAACATGTTATCAAAACATCTTTTAAACATAAATTTCTCTCACAAAAAGGGCTCTATATATGCTGTATATTATACTGTGATATGAAACACCTATATTTACACAACTGTGGGAGTGTACCTTCATCAGCTCATCTTCTGAGGCATCTGGAAACTTTTCATGGAGGGTGTTCTTCAGAACTTTTGCTATGTATCTCATGCCATAACTACATGCAAAACAAAAAGCAACACAAAACAACATGCATTTACATGCTATACGGCAAATGATAAAACAAGCTCATGACAAGGAACACTGGGGATGAATTTGATGCATCAATAACTGGACTAATGACAGGGATTCCATTAGCATGATAAAATAATAAAACAGCACCATCTAGTGGTACAAACAGTTTAGCCTCAAGGATTTCTGAGATATGTGTTGTTGTAGTTCCTTTTTATGAAAGAAATGAAAAAAAGATCGATACCCATGTCACAAAACTGGGTTACTTGGTAGAGTTCATGTCATACAAAGCACAATCAACTAACAATCAGGTGACTGCTTGCAACTGAGCAGTAATTATGTAGTCACATCAAAGTGTGTGATCATTTGATTTGGTCATATTTCACTCTATTATGGAGTAGTAATTTAAAAACAGGAGACAAATACTGTATAGGAGAATAAAATATACAGTAAAAAAAAAAAAAAACAAAGAATAGCATGAAAAAAATCTAAGCATTTCTTTACAAAGGAAAAAAATGAATATTATTCAACCTTATGTATTTATTGAGAGCTGACCAATAAGCAGAGACACTGAAAAGCAAATCTGTCACAGAGGACACAGTGGAAAAGCAGACACACTGACACTTAACAGGTCTGAAAACTTACGGGATATTATCCAGTGAGGACACAATGGAGTTTAAGACCTTATCTGTAGCAGACCGCAACACCAGACTCGATGCCTCCAGCCTGTTGCGTACTTCCTCATGTGACATGGCCTGCTCGGGAGTCACTTCATAAGGCAGCTTGCTGAGGGGCAGAAGTAAATATTTATACAAGTGTCAGACTCATTGTTCTCAGTTTTTGAGAGAAATTTCAATGCTGAGCTTCATGGTTACAGTTCTGATAAAGAGCCATTTTGAGTGTTTTTCTTTGCAGGTGTGTTTCAGTTCAGTTCAGAAATTTGAATGTTTCCTCCAACTGTATTTTACGTTACCTGGCTTCTCCTGTAGCTGTCTCCAGCTGGTTGACCCAGGCTTTGTACACATCCACAGGGTTAGTGTTGATGCCTAAATTCTTGTCTTCAATGATGTCTTTGACCACTGGAGCCAACAGCTGCCTGAGCGTGTTGTGACCACGTGCACCTCTGTTGAAGCTCACCACCATCTTGATGACTGTTGGGTTTCCTGTCACTATGTCCTGGATCTGGTCTACCTTAGAACTGGCACAAATAAAAAAAGTTGTTCAACATATCAGGAGTGTCGACCAAACAACAAAATAAAATGCAATGTAAACATATTTAGGGAATTCCAAAGATCGTATTTACTGTAAGTATAGCACAATATAACCATGACATCACTACAACATGCAGACTAGGTACAGTGGATTTTAAATTTTGTTTAGAGCTGCAGTTCTCACTTGATTTCTTCTTCTAAAGCAGACTTGAAGAGCTTGAGCAGCAGGTATTCCTCTCTTTGATTAGAGGCATAGTTGTACAAAGTGAAGATCACAGTGTCCATAAACTTGGTGGACTTGTTTTGGGGCATCTGGAAGATCAGCTTCGCCAGGTAGGCTGGATTGGTCTTAAGGGGATGGAAGAGCAGAAAAGCAGGGTCATGTGTGTTTGCAACTGGACTTGGATATCTTAATTTTAAGATGAGCAGAGTTAAACTGTGGTTCAAGTTGGCTTAGATGAGTAGACACATTTCTGTAATACCTGTAGCAGATAAAAGAGATGCTGGTAGGCCTCCAGTTTCCGTCTTTTGCCTTTACTCAGGCCCTTAATACCCAGTTTGTCTCCTGCTGACAAGTCGTCCTTACTCGCCTTATTTTTCTTTGTCTTCATTTTCTTATTGTGTGACACAACATCCTTTAAATGAAACAAACACATTGAGATATGGTGAATTAGGAACCCTGGCTAAACTTGATAAAAAAATGACAACTTTTAAACTTCTCCTGTAGTATACATAACTTGATATCATCAGACTGTAAATGGTGTAAAGACTGAGGTATGGTTTGCATTGCACATTGCTTACCTGTAGGGTGATCCTGTTCTTCACCAGCAGTCCAATCTTTATGTCCATAAGATTTAAGTCTTTCTCCATCTGCTGATTGGAGCGAATCTTGGTGACTACTTCTTCCCTAAGCCGTGTCACCTCCTGCTCTTCCTGCAGATCCAGGGTGCTCTGCTCCAACAAGTGGACAAACTTTCGCACCACTGACAGTGGAGGATCCTTGGCTCCAGCTAAGGCACAAAAGTCAACAAAAGCACTGGTCATATATATAGACACACATATGTAATGATATAACTTTTACAATTTCTCCATCAAATATTACAAATATATTATGAGCCAGGTGATAAAGACAAAATTATCATTACCACATTTTTGACCTAAATATCAACATACATCTATCAGAATGCGGATTATAATTTGGGAATGTCAAGTGTTTTTAGAGGATTGACAGATTTACACTTAAAAAAAACTGAGAAGAAGAAAATCTTAACTAATGTGAGGACAATGACTAGTAGAGAAATAAAAAAATCTGACACATTGAAAAATCAGTAATACTTGACTACAATGTAAGCTTCAGATTAAGGAAAATATTTAGTTTGACCAAAATTGCAATGTGATCATAATTAAAATCTCAAAGCCTCTTTGACTTACTTAGGGTTCTGTAGTCATCTCTGGCTTTGTTGGCCTTTAGAAAAGCCTGGATTTTCACAATTTCTTTTTCCTAAACACACAGATAACAGTAAGTCTTAAGCAGCATGACAAAAACAACAGTAAAGTTGATCGATTAAAGGATTACTTACATGATCTTTGAAGAACTGAAGCCTCTGACCGTATCTATGTTTTGCTCTCCACATTTTCACCAGAGACTGGATCTAAAAACAACAGTGTTTTATGTCAGGTCTTTGACATGGTAGCCATGATGTTAATCATGGTTACACGCAAACTAATTAATAAGGTGTTTGCAAACCCCTGTTAACATAATTTGGTAGTCAGTAGTAGTAAAGCTTTCATTCATAGTTGCCGAATCACTCAACAAACTATGTTTTATGTTTTTATTTTATAAAAATTTGTTCCCACCTTGACGACAGAAGCAACATTTTTCTGCAGCAAATGCATCCTGTCTTTGTACTCTTTCCTCTGTTTGTAACCTTTCCAGCAAGCCTGCAAAAAAAAAGGAAAACAATGTGATTAAAAATGTATGTACATGCTACAAGATGTGTGTTTTTATTAGTGATACCACAACATAGATTATTTAACTTGGATGGTTCATAATACTCTTAGGTGGTGCCAGTGTTCAAAATGTAATTTTTGTCTTTCCTGGTATTGGATTTTCTTTTAAGAGTGATGCCAGCAATATGCGGTGAGTAAACTATGGGGTGGAGTAAATGTTTATCTTCAGTGGCTAACACTGTGGATGTAATTAAACTTAATTCACCAATGGCTGCATCAGAAACCACTGAAGTTGATATAAGCAGTCATTTTTCATACTTCATAGTGGTGCCATAAATTACCTGCAATTTGATGACATGTGGTTCTTGTTGATGTAGGTACTCCATTCTCTCTGCATGCTTTTTCCTGACCAGGTAACCTCTGATCCTCGCTTGCAACTGGATGACGAAGGATTCATTGTCCAGCCATAACTGTTCCCTGTTGTATTCTGCAGTCGCACAGCTGACAACATTCTGAGAGAAAAAGTCACATCAATCCCACATTATTCAGAATACGGTCAAAAAGGTACCTCACTGAATCTACCAAAAATCAAATAAATGTCATCACTGGGATGTTAAATACATCAATGCAACATTGCATAATAGAAAAGTACCTGGATTTCCTCTTTACTGAGCTGGCCACTGTTGTGTTCAAACTCTGCAGGCTCCTCCCAGGTGCCTTGTCCAGTCTCCAGGTTATAGTAGTAGTCATATCTGTCCTTGATGCAGTGTTTTACCCACAAACTATCATTGCTGCCTGGAGGAAAACAAAAAGTGCTCCTTCAGACACAGTTAATGACGCACCAATACTGAAAATCAGGAGACTGTGCATGGTGTATGCTTTATTTCTTAAACACACAGAATCCCTCATGCTTGTAAGGACAGTTACCTTTCGCAGCGCTGATCATTTGTCCCTGCTCCAGTTCAGACTGGTATGTGTCAGCACATTCAGGGAGCACTGCTCTCAATCCTGCACTGGGAGCCTGCAAAGCCTGCAATGTATTCTGGGAGTCCCCCTCAGCCACTATCCTGTTAATATCAGCTATTGCTCCAGCCACTAGCAAAGCAAACAAGACAAAGACATTGGTGAGTGAAACATGTAAACAGTATCGAATCTGCACAGTAACGACAATACGTGTAAGAAATAATACACAACAAGCAATAGGCTGTGGTTAATAGAGAAAAATGCATAATGGCAACATACAGGCCAACCACATCACTTCTACAAAATGAAGAGGAAGCTATACCATTAGAAAAGAAAAGTTTGCTTTTTTTGTTTATTATTTACAACAAAAACATCTCAAAATTAAAATGTTTTTAAAAAGTGTATCAAATGCAAAGTCACAACAATTTAAGTGTACTTATTCTAGTAGTCTATGTGCTCATCACACAAGAATAAGTAAATGGGCCTTAATCAACAATTTTTTGGATGAGTAGTACATATAGACATATACGTGAGTGAATTAAAAAACTGGGAGCATACATGCGAGAGCCTCCTCTCCATCCTGGTTGGCTGTTAGTATGGCCTCTTGGATTTGGTCCAGCCACAGGACAGCAGATTCATCACCAGAACTCTATAATCACATAAAAGCACAAGGTCACTTCTGTTACTTTCAGAAAAAAAAGACATTATTCATCCATAACAACACTAACTTGATATTAAATTGCAAAAATCTTTAAAGTAATCAATTGTACAAGGTCACAAAATCTTCTAGTTACAGTACAAAATGCAAATTACTCAAGTTAGGATCGTGGCAATCGTTTACATAAAGTCGTAAATCCAGTATTTTTCTCCACACCAGTAGTACCACACAAGCTGCTACTATTACAGCAACAGTACTATTTCCCACGTGTCAGGAGGTAAGAACTACGGAAAAGGAATTCTTGCCAAAAGATGAATCACAAACACATCCTCACCCGCACTTCAATCAACCGCCCTTGTAAGACTAACAGTGTAACATCACAACAAGCACAATGACTGTTTATTCAGCTTGACTGTTGTAGTTGTTCTCAGGCTATTTATAAAGAAGGGTCTGCGGTGTATCCTTTGCCACAGACCATCAGGAAGGAAGTCACTATTAAAAAAAAAACACTGAGGCAGTCTAAAAGTAGTATCTCTGTTTACATCTGCATTTAACAAACTCATCATGTATTGTAAGAGTGCCAAGAGAGGTCGGCCAATCACAGTAATGCGATGAAAACGCTCCCAGTTGGTAGTTATAAATGGAAATGTCTTTGTTTTCTGTGCAATATAATTTCAGCGTAAGCTTAATGATATAAATCAAACAGACATCATGTTTAGAGCCGCACAATACAAAGGCAAAACAGGAAAATGAGGGGAAAAAAAGAAAGTGTGCTGAGAAATCAACCCCCCTGAAATAAACAACTTTAAAACTATTATCCAGTTTCCATAATAAAATCATGCACTAACTTCTACATGATGTAGGAGCATTAGAAGAATCACATACATTTTCAAACAGAAACTTACAATATCTCAAAACACTTATTACAGCAGTGATTCTTCAGTTTCATAACCAGGCTAATAAACACAAAAATCGTCTCTTTACAAAATGCAAAAGCCAAATTACTTCAAAACCAAGATAATGTAAAATACACAAAAGTGCAGTTGTTGGATAACCATTTAGCAGTTCCCCCTTCCCACCCACCCCCCCACCCCTGTGACTCAGAGGGGAGTTACTGACGCAGGCACAAGAGAATTCAGTTTTCGAGCCTGGACAGGAAGCATGCTCACAAAAGCATCCCGCATACACTCACGGGAAGCTGAGCCCTAGCACACACCATTATCAGTTCTACTGCCGCTGCAGAGATGAAAAACAGCATATTTCACAGATGGAAAACTCCTAAAAAGAAGCAGTAGCAACACGCGTGAAAACAAGGAACCTTTAAATAACTTTGAGATCTAGACTTGAGGGGGACATGGCCGACCTTGTGCCAGGACTACTCATTTGTTTGATGGCAGTACAGACCAGTCAGCATGAAGGTAAGTTCAATAAAACTGGAGATTAACAGGACGACCACATTTATTTTTTTCAGTTGGGGCCCAAAATTTTTATATTAATGCTTAGACTTTTTTGAAACTTTAATTGTGTTAAATACTAACTGGATAAGTTCAAACTCACAAAACAAAAATCTAAGTGTAGTGACTGTAGTGTACTGCATTAACATTATTTAACAATGCATACACTTGCATACATTTTGTCTTGAGATGAAAACAAGGCAACACTAGCAAAAAACAAACAGCATGACTAACTAAATCTCTGCCTTATTGTGGTTGCAAATGCAATTTCAGTAGACAAATGATGGTGTAATGCTATAAACACTGTTCTTGTATTCTTTACAGGAAATCGAACCAAGAACAAAACCGATATTCAACCTGGCGCAATACCAAAAACCTTCAAGGGGTTAATGCCCAAACCCAATCACACAAACCAGCTGCCAGCCTTGCTCCATCCCAGCACAGACCCTCATCTGGATGTGAACCCAGAGGACCCAGTCACAGCCTATACCACAGGGCTCCTCAGCACCTGGGTCATACCTTCATCATACATTATAGCCATGCTAGTGGGTATCCCCTCCAATGCCTACATCCTGACCTTCCTCAGACTCAGACTCAGGGCAAAGTCCTTGCCCACAATAGTCCTATACCTGAACCTGGCCTTGTCTGACCTGCTGCTCCTGCTTTCTCTTGCACTGCGAGTTCACTACCACTTCAACGGAAACAACTGGATATTTGGGGAAATCTCCTGTCGGCTTATCACAGCTTTGTTTTACGGTAATGTTTACTGTTCAGCCCAGACTATAGCATGCATCAGTCTGAAGCGTTACCTGGCTGTGGCAAAACCATTTTTGTACAGACGGCTGGCTAAAACTACGCTGGCAGTGTGGACATGCTTGGTTGTATGGTTCCTGTTTGGAGCTGCTATCGTACCTGAGCTTCTTGTGAGGCAGAGCTACCAGATTACCCAGCTAGGAATCACCACTTGTCATGATGTACTTCCCCTAGAGGAAAAATCCCATTTCCCACTGGTGCCATACAGGCTAATGCTGGTTGGTCTGGGCTTCATAATGCCCTTCCTGATTTGTATCTATGCTCATATGGCAGTGGCTTACCACCTCGGACAAAGTGCTTGTGACTGGAGACCATTTATCAAGGTCAGCACTCTGGTTTTTATCATCTTTGTGGTGTGTTTCTTGCCCAGCGGCATCCTGCATATCACCCACTACATCCGTCTGTTATCCAGTGGGGACGATAGACTCTATGGATATTACCGAGTAGCAGTGTGCCTCTGCTGTTTCCACAGTTGTCTGGATCCCTTCCTGTGTATGCTCATTTCGAAAACAGCAACCTCAGACCTACAATTCATTTCCCTCCGTGGGATGCCTCAGAGACCAGCAGTTATGACGTGACACTGGATGTGTGACCACAAGAAAAGCCTCTCCTTGCTAGACCATTGTTGTGACACAGCAGGGAGGCACAAAAAATAAAGATGTGAAACTTGAGACTGGACACTGTGAAATACACAGAGTAATACAGCAATCTGTGAAGTCCAAAACAATCTCTTTGACACAAATGAGTGATTATGTACAGTATCAGAAAAGGAATATGCAAATTGTGCACTCTATACAAGCCACCTATGTACATCCAGCAAATTCACAGATTAAAAAAACTGTTATCCAGCTGATACAGAGTCACAGTACATTAACAAATTCTATTGTAAATTTGTCAGAGTGTTATATCCAAAAACAAACAATATTTTTGCAAATATGTACTCTTGTTGTTAAGGTTTTCAGATATTTACAAAAATGTTTAAAGCCAAGAAGCTATTAAAATTAAGCTATTCAGATTGATGTATATTAAGTGACAAAAAAATCATGACAAGGGAAAAAGGCTGCTGTACAACACCAATAAAACTAATGACAGTGAGATAACTTATAAAATGTGATTAAACAATGGTTCAGTCAGCCAATTTTTGCATATTTTGCACACGCATATTTTTCCACACATATCCTAAATAAACACTGATTGTCACATTACCTGGCAGAGAAGTTGTTTGGTATATTGTAAGACATCATGGTAGTGTTTGGCTGTGGCTGAGTTCACGCCCGTCAACTTGGCCGTAGGGAGGAGCAGGGCTGCAAGAGTCTGCTGATGATCACCTGAGTTAAGTGCTTCGTTGATCTCAGCTATTGCTATGATGCCTGGGGGCAGAGCACAAGATGTGTCAGATTTATTGTGTGTAAATTAACATTGTAGGACAACACTATAAAGCTTTATCAAACTGTTGATTTTGAAACTGTTGCCCTAAAAGTCCTCCAAAATGAAAAAAAAGTGTATCAAGAAGATATTGGTTGCTGCAATAACTAAACCAAAAAAAGAAATATGCAAGATTTTCTTACGTTCATGCTCTTCCTGGACCTGAATATTAACTGTGTCGATGCACTTCTGAACATCATTCCAGGTGAGAAACTCTTGGCCACTGGCAAGAGCCTCAGCTCTCTGTTTGATAAGCATGTCAGCATACCTGAGAAAGAGTGTTTCAAAAAAAGTTTCATGACGTCAAATGAAATCACATCTCAGTATTTCAACCTAGTGGAGGGAGACCTACAGTCTACAGTACTGGGGACATGTAAAGACATTATTCCTGTAAATTGAGTTTTTTTCAATCAAATACTGTTTTTAAAACACACTGTCATAAGTATAATATATCCATAGCACTGCAGCATCAACAAAAATCAGTAAACATCTGAATTGTCACCAGAATTAACAGATGTAAAAACATGTTAATTAGGAACCCAAAATCATCAACTCTAAGGGAGATGGTAAAGTGTGTTGTCTTGCTCAAGGACATGTCAGCTGGAGAAATGTTTGCCCAAAGAGAAGAGTGAACTTGCAACCTGCTGCTCAATGTTACATATGCAGCAGATGTTTCTCACACATTGATACCTTTTGTTCCTCAGCAGTCCAGACCCATGTGTCCTGCAGCCAATCTTACCTGTTAAGGTTGTCTTGGTCCATGTTGGTAAAGCCCAGAGGAGAGTCTGTTAGTTGCTCAATCACAGCTTGGGGGTCTTTGGTGTCCAGCACCTCGTTCAGCACTGCGACAGCTGACAGCATCTCCACAGCTACACTCAATTCTTCATGGCTCAGGCCAGACTAATGAACAGAAAGCGCGGGATCAAAAGCATGAAGTCACATTCCACACCAATACATATCTACCAATGACCCTCTCCATACCTGTAAGCATATCAGTATCAGAATGTTCGTCTACAGAGTCAAAATCTAAAACAGAACGTCTTACCCGCGCCCCTTGCAGCTGCAAACTAAAAAGCTCAGCCTGGTAGAGGTTGGCAGCAGTTTGGTAGACGATTGGCAATTGTGCCTCAGGGTTCGTCAGCTCCTCCACCGTGTCCATAGAGTTGCCGAGACGAATGGCTGTATTGATCTTTGCAACTGCTTCAAGTTCTGGTTAAGAAAATCATTACAGATCATGTTTTGCAGATAGCCTGAGCTTAATTTCCTTAACCACCTCTCAGTATAAAAACTGTATGTTTTCCTTAGTTTACAAATTACATGATGAAATTATTTTGAAGGTAACATATTTATCATGAGCTATACTCATTAGTAGATAAGACTTTACATATTATGTGAGTGTTGAGAAACATATGAGTGAGTAGATGTGATTTTTAACTGATCCGTAAGTAGTGTTTATAAACATCGATGGTAAGTTACAAAATGTGCTTACTTCGTTTCTCTGCCTCAGCAAAGTCATTGCAAGAGCTGACAACTCGCTGAATCTCTTCTTTGTCCAGCACTACTGCCCTCCCACCATCCTGCAGCACAAAGATTAGAGTACACAGGAGAGATACCAGTAAGACCCTGTGATTACTCAGCATGCTTTAATGCAGTGCAGCGGAGAGTGAAGTGAATGGGAGTGTACATTCCAACTGAAGATATGGAGGGTTGATTAGCTTTTTTTCATTATCTGAAGGTATCAATAAATGTTTTCTTTAAAATACAATATGTCCAAAGTGTGAGTAGTGAATGCAGTGCAACAGCAACAGTCCAACAAAACTGCTGTCCACTCAGCAACATTTGAAAAATTAAACAGACCTATCACATGGACTAAAATACCTCAAAAAATATTTAGCTTGAAAAGTGGGTCAAAGACAACTTTTAAAATGAATAATTGTACACATATTTCTCCTCTATATATTTCAACACTGTAGTTTTCAGTGATCAACCACAGGATACCACCAGTGCTGCTTTTTAAAAATGTATTTAATTCTCTCTTCTCCCACAACTGCAAATAAATCCAAATAATTCACTGCTGAAATTAGAAAACCAGAAATGCCCCCTCTCCTGACACCCTGAGTTAACAACTACTGAGAAAACAAGCTCTGACTCAGGATACCTTTGATTTATGTTGGCAGTAGGTGTTAAAATGTTCCAGGTACCAGTGGCCGTTTGACTCCTGAACACCCAGCAAGGCCAGCGCATCGAGCCTGAGTGCAGCCAACAGAGCAGCTTCATTCTTACTCGATACAGCTTGATTCACCTGCCTTATTGCTGCCTGGACTGAAGACATAGAAAACAAAGACAAGCATCCCTGAGTGACATTGGAGTTACTTTTGAAGGCATTTAGATAAGCAATGAAACAAGGAAAATTTAATATAATATCCATTTCTTGAATCATACAGTAGTTATTGCTTATCCAGAGTTTACAGATGCCCTGTGCTGATGATATGCTTAAAGCAATAGGGATTCTATTTTATGCATAAAATAATGTATTTGTTGTAAATGTCCTTACTGTTGACAAAGTCAATGCAGCTCTGGATTTCCTGCTGAGTCAGCAGCTCTTCATAAACATCTCTTTCTTCGGTAGCAACTGAAGACCGCTAATGAAAGGGACAAGAACAACAGAAATAAATAAAATAAAGAAAAATGCATTTATCTAATATAGCATAGCCAGCTTGTCACTGATCATTTTCATTTCTTGTTATCCATATTATACATGTCACATCTCAGCCATTAAGTGAAAAGGGATGTTTGTACAGTACTTGTAAAGAGAATGGGAGGCATGATGTTGGATGGTGTGAAGGGTTAGTGTAAATACAGCTGACACTGCAGCCACTGGAATGTGCTGTCCAAGCCTGTGGAGTGAGTCAGTGCAGTAAAACCCCTTTCAAACTACAGCAGAGAGTCCTCTACAGTTACTTCAGCTGTCAGTACCAGAAAATACAGTCATAAAAAAACCTGCTCAAGTTTACATATTTTGCAAGTCGT
This sequence comes from Stegastes partitus, assembly GCF_000690725.1. Classification (NCBI taxonomy): domain Eukaryota; kingdom Metazoa; phylum Chordata; class Actinopteri; family Pomacentridae; genus Stegastes; species Stegastes partitus. The sequence goes on from NW_007577965.1 coordinate 113,081, forward strand.
GAATTTAATTTTGAAGTTGCTCACGCCAAGTTTTAAATGGTGTACATTAGTGACACTGTTTTCAGAACACCATCCAAGGCTAAACATCTGTTGTTGGTCAACAGACGCTAATAGGTCAGCAGATAATAAAAATCACATGTACATAGACACAGTGTACTCGACGTAAATGGATGTTCATTAAGTTCCTTTATCCTGCTCAGAATGTTTTATTTTAATTTTTTTAATTTCACAAATTTAAAGGGCAACCCTGCAAAAATTGGAAAATGTATTTAGTTGTCCAGGGAGCAGGGTTAGTGGGTATCTGACTAATAGTTAATGCACCGCCACATATCCAGTTCCTGCAGCAAGTACTTGTGGTCACTTTGCCGGTAATAAGTCACAGAAACAAATGATCATGCATGTATTTTAAGATGAATTCCCACCACCGTTTTCCTGTCCGGTGATACAGTATATCTGGCAGATTATTGATAGTCCATGATGTGACTGAAGTATTTAGAACAATATTACTTCAGCTTGTAAACAATTATATGTGCAGGGACACAAGATCCAACAAGATAAGGTTTTAAAAAAAAGCCCATCAGGGAGTTTTATGCCTCATGTCATTCGATCACAGCCAAGAACAACCATCTCTGTAATCATGTGCAAGATCTTTTACTAAAAACACTATTGTACACCACTTTGGATAAAAACACCAGTGGAAACAGTGCAGACATCAGTAGCAGATGAAATGATGACAGCAATTGTAATTCCTCTGGCCTAATGCATGCTGGTAAGTCATCAAACACACCTATTCCGAATGTGCCAAACTGTGTTGATGTTTTCTGATGTAACCTGTAGTTTTGCTCTAGTTCAGCTGAACCTGTGCTTGTTTTGGGGATTTTTGGCACAGCAATCAGATTTACTTTTACACTGCAGCAGTTTAAAACCTTACAACGTCCAGTTTAGTTTGACCCGTAGTTGAGGTGCTAAGTAGCAAAGGAACAGCTGCAAGAGGTGATTGAAATGCTTATTCAGCTTCTCACCCTCCCCGAGGACTGATCCTGCTTGCGAGCCTTGGCCTGGCTCAGTGTGTCCTGGTAGTCTTCGGCCAGAGCTTCCTGGATGTTCCTCAGCATTGCATTAGGATTGTTCAGGGCTCCCATTGTGACAGATGCCTGACCTCTGTCAATTGCCTCATTGATGGCAATCACAGCAGCATGCACTGAGATAAGAGCAAATGCAAACATTTTAGCGTTGGCCAAGACACACTATAAAATAACACAAGTCTACAGCATCCAATGCTAACAGTCAGAAACATCCCTAGAAATCAAGATAAAAGGTCAAAGGACTCACAGGCAGCTTCATCCACTGACAGCTCATTGGCCAAAATACCTCCAATTTTACTGAAAGCTGGCATCTGAATGCCGTACTTCTCCAGTTCACTCCTCATGTTACTGATCTCTTCCTCTGGAAGACAAATATTGTTGATGACAGAGAAATAGTGGTGACATGGCATAATAAAGGCTAAAATGTAATACATGAAACTATACTCATTTTCTTTTAAGAGTTGTTGCAAAGTCAAATGTCTGATAAAAGGACTATTTTCTGTAATCCTTTGAACCTCTGAATCTATGTCTAGATTTACTGTAATGCCTACTGCCGTCGGGCAGACGGTACAGGGCCATCAAAACCATGACTAATAGACTGAAAAACAGCTTCTTTCCAACTGCTGTCAGAGTCATAAATGCCTCTTTGTCACAATAAGTGCAATATATTGTAAATATGCAACTGCCACTACCTCTGTGCAATATCCCCTCTGTGCAATATACATTGTGCTCGTACTCATTATTTAATTACATCTTTATATAGAGTTTTTTAATATACATCTTTAATATTACGTTGTATATAGTTGTTTACAAAGTTTTTATGTTTTTGAAACAGAAACTGATTTTCAGGGTTACCTGTGAAGGCCACTTTGCCCAGCAGGTCTTGGATCTGTGGTGCAATTCCCAGTTTGTACAGGTACAAGCTGAAATAAACCATACAGAGGGAAAGATTCATAAAAGATTGAAAAGCAGAGCATTTGTTGCAGATGTTTATTTTTCTCTCAACATTGGATTGCTTGTGATTTCTACCCCTCCACACCACAGGGGGGTAGCATCGGCTCAGATTACAACTAGCACTACCTGACAGCGGCCAACAGACCTTCTACCTAGCAATGAATTCAACAAGCACGTGTCTGGAAACTTCATAAAACTTTCATCTTCTGGCAGGTACCCGATAAGCAGTAATGCATTATAGATATTTGAGACAGGCCTGGCATCAGCACAGCTCTGAATGGAAGAGTTGTTGTAGCTGTTGCCTGTTCTGCCCTTTGGTCACAGCATGTGTGTGTAAACATAAGATGCACTCTGTCCTTTAAACACAGAAGCTTTAAACAACCATCCAAAATCTGCTTATACAAAGGGTAATGTTTTAACATGCAGGCAGCTGATTCAGTCTGAGATACAAGCACAGTAACAGCTGACCGGGGTTAATGAAGGCAAATGATTACAAGCCACTGTGCTTACAGACAATCAGCTGACTAGCTTAGAGCAACCATCTCTCCCCACACTGAGGATTCCCTCTGTTTATTTTCAATGATTATCTCTTCCTTGTGCACAACAAATTAGGCCTTCATCTGTACCACTTGAAAAAGCATTTAAAAATGCACTTGCAAGGTAAATTCTTTCCCTGTTATATCATGCTCCTTTTCAATTTTCCACCACAGTGAATGTGCAGAAGCATCCACTACTTTGTCTCAATGTGTTTGTACCGAGGGAAGCAAAGCATTCACTGGGACCTTGTGGGACTTGAGCTGGACTCGCAGGAAGGAAGAGCACGTGTGTGCATAAGGAGGGAAGGAAACCAATTCTCTTAGGACCTGACCGAAACACTACAACAGAGAAAACAATCCAGGCAGCTCACAAAACCACTCCCTAAATCTGTGTTGGGCTGACTGGATCGGTAAGACGGATAAAAATTCACCCTTCAGTTCATTCAAAGTCATTGCAACATAATAAGCAAGGACCAAAAGTAAAGTCAAGCTACACGCATTTCGAGAAGACCACTGACTTTAATTGCAAAATTTTTCACACACCCAAAACTGTGATCAATAAATGACCACTTTGTGGAGCTACATGTAAAGAGTTTAACACAATTAATTATAAAACGGTTTGTAAAAGCAGTGTGCTTAGAGTAGTTATGCTCACCAACAAACATAAGTCACACTATTTGAAAAACTGAATTTAATTCCTAATTAGCCCATTATTTAAGGTTTTTGAGCAAACAGGTAATTCAAGGCCTAAAAATGTGTGACTTTCAGAATATTGCTTTACTAGCAGTCTATGTGTGGTTCTAAAGAATATAAGACGTATTTTAAACACATACAAGGTCTGTGTTTTACAAGAAGTACTGTCACTACCTAACACAAGCAGAAATAGCATTTTCCACTTTCTGTTTCATATCATTTACCAAGAACTATTTCTGCCTTTGACAAAAAAATTAGAGGTTAAAGTTAATGGACACAGTAAGCAGATGTAAGCAGTTTTGTACATCTGTCATTTCACATACAAGTTGTTTTCAAATCTTGCGTAGATGGCAACACAACCACAACATATCAAAGTCAACCCAAGTGTTTCACACTGCCTGGTATAGCTATCGAGTAAAAGGAAATGAATCAAAATTAGACTGTGAGTAGATGTCAGGCTTAGAGTATGAACACACTGCTGCTGCACATATGCAGAAGCAAACATTTGCAGGCAAATGCGGTCTAAACTGCCCAATGGCTGAGTTTAATTCAAGCTACCAGATACCAGCACTTAGCCTTTAGGTCATCTAACAATAGCATTTTCATCCACTGGTTTATATTTCTCTCCTAGAAGTGAAATCACGCTCAGCATTCAGGTGTGGCACCTTGAGGAAAAACCAACAGGGTATCCTGCCATTGATAATAGAGATGAGTGAGCAATTTTGCTGTCAGATGTGAGAAATGCATAAAGACAGCAAAGTGAAAAATCACTGTGTTTTTTGGAACTCTTTTAGTCTCACCTCAGTGCGTGTATGCAGTACACCACCTTGGGCATGTTTTTGCGATCGTACACATCTGTCGTTTCAGGATAGAATATCTGAAAGCAGAAACCACAATAGTTACAGTCACTCTTCTTTTCTCACTGTCTTGACACTCTTTATTCTGCTGCAGCCTAATAGCAGCACACTATCCATCACATATTTTTCTTTACATTTTACCCTCTAGATGAATGAGAAGTTGCAAGCAGTGGATATAATAATAGGAATAACAACAAACTATAACTAAATTCCAGGCAGCAGTAGTGCAGAAAGTACTACCTTAGAAAAGCACATACTTTTTTAGAGCTGCATCAACAGCAATCTCAAGCATACTTTCTTAAGTACTAAGTGATAAGAGCTTCACACTGATAGTATCATGTCAGTGCTACTTCATTGATTGTATATTTCAGAGGTGTCTGCGCTGTTGCTCTACTCCTTTTATCACAGCTCACAATACTGTACAATCTAGTTTGTTTCAAACATTAATCTTTCATAAGTTTCCTTTGTGCACTGGCCAAACTTTACTAATAAAAATGCTGAATGCAATTTGGGCCTAATTTGGTCTCTGAAATGATACTAATCATGTCACACATGATTGATGCTCGTTGCATTACGATTTTTGCTCAAAAGCACATAAGTATATGTATGGCGGTGTTATCACAATAACACTTCCCAAAAAGGCCATTTGCAATACTTGCCTATTAAATTATTATAAACAGCGATCCCAAAGAGGGTATCTGTTTCACTTCATTTTCATTTCCAGGATACGCCTCAGTAAAGTCCTATGTCATCTCATAAATGATGTAATGAGGTTAATACTGTTCTGTCAGAACTACCACACCCTCATTACAATTTCATGTATGAAATGTTGTGTGTATGTGCTACACTGTAGCTAGAAGTTCCTAGTTGGTAAGATTGTTTCAGCCCTCTAATATGAACATAAACCACAAGCCACTATACACATAACAAAAGCCAGGACCTCCTATTTCCATATCTTATGGTGCCAAGCATCACTTAAAAGGGAAGTCCTTGGCAGAAATGGCTGTTTTTCCTTGTTGTAAGTTCCCAACCCAGATGGGATTGTGAGACAGCTGATATTCCACTGGCAACATTTGTCAGAAAAAAAAAAAAACAACTTCTTGCATGGAGCATAATATTGCAAAGAGGAAAAAAAAAGCTGCCCCAAATAGAAACTGCTGCTCAACAACTCAACAGCCTCTCAAGGAGTCTTTCTTCTTGAAAACAAGTCACATCTTTTGGAATCATGTAGATTAGTGTGCTGATATCAAAATCAGTCCTATAGATGAGTAAACCACACCATAAACTTAAGTTTCCTCATCTCTGTCCTTATGTTTCAGATTGTTCTAGTTTAATGTGCGTGTTGTTATATCTTAATGCTAATGTTGTCTAAAACAAAAGTTTCAATATCTTCTAATCTTCAGGTATGATAACTGTAAAAGCTGACTCAAACAAGTCTGTATACTGTATACTACATGCATTTTAACAAACGCAGCATCTGTGTCACTGATGGCTGTTGAAGACCCTTACCTTGGGGAGGCCCACTGACTCCATGGCTCTGAGCCACTGGACCGTGTTGTCAGTGTGTCTGAAGTGCAGCCCTTTACTCTGAAGATGAACACATAATACATAAAAAATGAAACATATAACATATATAATATATATAATAATATATATATATAACATAATAACTACATAATTATAAGAAATTGCAAAGACATAGTGGGAAATAATGTTGAATTTAAAACCTTAAAACAAGCACAAGCTGCTCTGAACTAAAAACCTCACACAGACTCCTAAACTTATTGCACCATCTAACAGTCTGATCAGTATTGTTTAGAATCAAAAAGACAAAGAGAAAGATCATGTTTAGAGTAAAGCAAAGAATCTCAATCCACCAGCACAGCAGCTGCATGTTACAAGAACAGCCTGTCATGTTTCTCTCTTTCCTGTGTAACTCCATTTTAAACTGTCAGCAAGTGCTTGAAATGTCTGGAAGCAGTCTTCCTGTCTGTTGTGATGCAAATATAGTGCAACCACACTTTACACAAAGAAGAACAGTGGAATCAGAGAAAATTTACCTTATAACGTGTCTGATCTCTGTCATAGATCCTTTTTTCAGACACCATTTTGGGGGCAAAAAAATTGGCAAGTTTGCCAAGGTAGACACCATTTCTGAGTCCCTCCTCCAGTTCTGTGGTAAGGGGCAAATCCTCCTCTAAGCAGGCCTCCATCCACCTGAAAGTATACAAATATTACCTCTGATTAGACATTGGACCTTTATAGGCATATTCATCACAGAATATTGATCACATAGAACAGCAGTGATGTCAGAGAAAGTGGCTTTTGAGGAATTTATCCAAATTCTAAGCAAGCTCCTGGCTCAGAATAGGACTTGTGGGGGTGACTTTGCAAGGCAGAAAACATGATCAGTCCGTGTACAGTAAAGGCAATGAATGGCCTTACTTGACCAAAAATCAATCCAAGCAAAAATGTTGATTATGCATGAGTAAAGGAAACTCCCAATACCAAGAACAGTTAAAAACATTTTTTTAAACTCTCTGCAGTGAAAAACCCTGGGACATTATCTAAAACTATCCCAACCAGCAGAGCTGAATATAGAAATGAGCACATCATGAAAAACATCCAGTATGAGCTCAGATCATTTCAGCTATATACAGAGTATACATTTCCAGTCAAATCAATATCAGGACATCTAATTTGTGCTCTATTTGTTGACTTCTCTTTAACATTGCTATGGTTACTAGTCTGTTTACCCTGCCCTCTGATATCACAAGGTACTGTGTAGAGACATTAGCTGGCTGAATGCCTGCATGTAGTCAACAAGTCAATATTGGCTTTTCCTGCACCTGCTGAAGTTCTGATTCAAGCAAAAGACAGTGGAGCAGGAACATATGAATACATCAAAAACAAATCAACAGAAACTATAGCATCAACTTAAAATTAGATGGACACAATCATTTCAGTTTTAAAAACCAAGCTGCGATCACATTAAATTCCTGTGAAGAGCATAATACTGGGCTACCCAACTTGTGCAGTTTGCAATATTTAATCTTTATGCTCTAAGAGTTGTTGCAGCTACAAATAACTGGAAGGCTTTTGGCTAAACAGAGCAACAAAGTCGTCTGTTAGGGTGAGGGAACTGGGAATTGTTACAGGCAACACCCACACTAAGTCCAGCATGCTTTAGAAAGGGGGCTGCAGGCACACTTGCTGTCTGTCCTTGAGCTAAAATTTTCAATTCGACAATGTGATGTAAATGGTGATTAAGATAAAGTTATACCACTTCAATGACTCGACAGCCAATACTGAACACTTGTTAAAGTTTATGAGTTCTTCTTCTGCAAGACAACTAAGTTTCATCACGACAGGTTGACCAGAGATATCTGAAGAAAGTTGAAACAAAAAACTGAAGAGAATACTCCGTTTTTTGTTGGAATTATATTGACCTTCTTTCAAACTGATGTCATTTCCCTTTGAAAGGTTCAGCAGCGGCTTCAGAGCTGCAGTCTCTGCCAGACTATTCCCAGAGATGTTAGGAAAAATCCATTCCAAAGAACTAGTGAATGATTTGTGAGCTTGGTGAATCATGAGTGTCTGAAAGTCTGTTACACATTATCCTATTGCCTGTAACTGACACCAATTTCACTGCTGTGGGTAAACCTCTGACCTCACTGTTAAGACAAAAAAAAAAAGAAAAGAAAAAAAAACTATAAAATATGGACAAGCTGATATCTAGCTGCTCAACGCCCTACAACTGAGTTTACCCTTTGCCAGAAGGACAGTGTGCAAGTTGCAGTGATTTAGCTTGCTTATGTTTCATGTATACGTTTCATTCATACCATCAACTCCTGCCTCTTTGCAGTCGCAGCATTAGCAATAAAGCCTTCCCTCCCACATGCAAGCAGAAGACACCTTGTTTTGGTTAATTAGGTAGGTGCTCAAAGATCCAGCCTGGCAAAATATGTGTCAGCACATTAAGGTCAAGCACAACAAACCATGCATACACTGTCAACACAAACCCAGTGGAGTGTGTCAGCTATGCACCTTGGTGAATAAACTATTCGTATAACCAATTATGTCAACCAATGCTGTGTTTATGCAAGACGAAGAGCTCTGCCATACTTCAGTTGTTTACTAAGTGGACGGCACTGATAGCCACTGCATTTGTTCTGCAAAATAATTTGGTGTGCTAATGTTAACAAGAGCGTTAAGTCCTTCTCTTGTAGAATATTTTGTGATTCATAGTTTCTTTCCACATGAGGAATGTACAGTTTTACAGGTTCAGGTCAAAGCTCAGCGTTAGAGCTCAAGGGATCAAGAGCAGAAATCTAACGGTGATTTTCTCAGGACGGTTACCGGGAAATGCTCCCTACTTAATATTAATTACATGCACTGATGTTAAGCAGGCATTTCTTGGCTTGATAACAAGCAGACGTGACTGTGGTATCAATTTAATTACACATCAGTTAGCCGTTGATAACACACAACACTGGCTATCAGAAAAAGCACCTTCTGTACAGTCGCCATGAGATCTCAGTTTCTGCAACTTAAGGAAACACATGCAACTCGACAAAACAAGAGCAAATTAAGTAAAACACCTTCATCAATTTGACGACACATGCACTGAGAATACACACAACACAAACCAGTACAAACGCACTGCACATACACACAACACAGCCGATACAGATACGAGGTGTGTCAGAAAAGTTCCAGGACTGGTGTCACAAAAGATATATTTCAAACCAAACTAGGAGTTTCCCCTTCAGACCATCAACTGTCTACAAAGAGATCCTGCAGCGTTTGCTTCGTCCAGTGCACGAGAAGAAGCAAGAGTCATGGCAGGACAAGTGATGGCTGATTCACCGTGACAAAGCGCCTGCTCACAATGCCCTGAGCATCCATCCTGGCTGAGAAAAACATCACCGGGCTGGAGCAACCTCCCCACTCACCCCACCTGGCTCTGTGGGATTTTTTCCTCTTCCTCAAGCTCAAGGGGGTCATCAAGGGGACCTGTTTTGAAGACATGGATGACATCAAGATGGCTGTGATGACGGAGCTGGAGAGGATCGTTGAAGAATCCTTCCAGGAGCACATGGCGGCGTGACAGAGACGGCTGGGAAAGTGTGTTAGACTCCAGGGGGATTATTTCAAAGGGGAAAACTCGTAGTTTGGATTTGAAATATATCTTCTGTGACACCAGTCCTGAAACTTTTCTGACACACCTTGTACACACTGCCAGCAGCACCACCAACAAAGGATCAGCGGGCTATACTACGAAGCAAGATTAGTGGGTTAGCGACATATGTTGAGCTTAAAGTCAGAGCTTTCAGTGTCGTGAAGGTGGCTCTCTTTTAACCTGCTAGGTCATTATGCTAACTGATGCCGTGGAGCTAACCTGGTCAGAAGCAGGTTAAGTTAAGAGATTTTAATCTTCTGACAGTCAGGTTCGTCACATTTTTGCATCCCCTGGAAACAGATCTGTTGTCGTCTCTACTATTGGCACTGTGTTTCTGTATTTGGTGATGTTGTAATTGCAGTATGTTTTTGTATTGTGTTGTGTAGTGTGTATTTGCAGCACGAGTTCTTTGTGTTTTGTCTATTTGCATGTATTTTCTTACACTGCAGGACGTTGAGCTCTCTCAGCCAGCATACATGACTTCAAAACAGACACAGACACAGGAAAGCTGAGTGGCTAAGGCCAACCTGATCAAAGCAGAGACCCACACAAACAAAATACTGAATCTTTACATCTTCCATAGAAATGACATATTAATGGCGAGCAAATGCAGATGATAGTCAAGATTACAGAGAAAAAATCTGCTTGGTACATGTAAACATGGTCAAGGAACATCCTGCACGGGTTACATAGCTCTCCTGTGAAACTTTACTTCCTGTACTTAAAACAATGAAGGGAGAACTTGTCTCCTGAAGCAGGACAGACTAGTACTTCTGTTTACAACCCTACAAAGACGGCCTTCCTGCCATTGTCCAATCTGTGACCAACTGTGCTAAACAAAATGCAGCATTTGGACTCTAGAACATAGGTCTATCCCCTCTTACCACATTCATAAACCACCCTCTTTTGCTCTCAGCTACAGTATTTCTGACTACACTTTGTCTGCTGGAGGCCTGCGTCATGTAGCTTAGTCATGCTGGTCATGAGTTTGTGTTTGTGTAAATGCATGTGTGTTTTAGAGAGAAATGCAGCATTTGTGGTAGGTAGGGTGTGTCTAAAAATTAGGATAACATCATTCACTAAAAACAAAGATGAAATAGATGGCCCCGGGGCAGATCTGTGTCAAAGAAAATGAAAAAGGTTCCCAAAAAAGACTACAAATGTAAACCACGAGCTGTTTACTCTCCTGAGACATTGTTTGTTGTTAGTTCATAGCACAAGTTAAAGATCTAGGGGACCTTGAACATTAAACCAATCTACTGTATAACAGTTACTGATAAGGCACAACAAAATGTTAATGTGTACGTTCATATACACCATACACCAGGGTGAGGCAAAGTGAACATGTTTATTTTAGAGTATTTTTCAAAAAGGTGCCTGAGACTGTCCACCATACTGTCAATAAGGACATTTTAACTGACCCTGCTGGCTGTTTTTTGTTTGTGCCACCTCAGTACAGGTTATTGGATCATTTATGTTTTAATGGATCATTTTTGAAATATGGCACATATAGCATACATAACATAACAGCTTAAGTTTCAGGGTCATGTTGGCTCAGTGTCTTGACCTACTGGGACCCTTGAATGGTGCCAACAATAATTGGTATTAGTAATAAAATGGGCTTTTCCTCCTATAATAAATCAAAACATCTGCTGTTGCCATTCAGATTAGATGTAACTAACAAAGCCATTGATAATTTATCAGTTAATTATTATTGCTGCCGTTTTATGAATAATTACACACCCAGAAACAATTTCTAAACAGTCATTTAGATAAAGAAAACTAGCAGTTCTTTAAATGGCCACTTCAGGCCTGCTCCAAAAGCAAATAAATGCCCATAGACCCCCATGTTAAACACATGACACTAGGGCTGGGCCATATCATACCGTGCATGGTAATACCAGTGTAATGTTAGGGGATGATATGAAACTGAAATATCGTGATAACAATTGAGTGAAACGCACATGCGCAGTGCCGTTCTTTTCGTCCGGTCTCATGCACATGGAGATTGATGGATAGATGGATAGATGGATAGATGGATAGATAGATAGATACTTTATTCATCCCCTACAGGAAATATGCGTATCTCAGGCTCAGCTCACAGGTACAACTAACACGTAACACATAACAGATAAAAGACAACAAAGGCTGCAGCAACGACAGCGACATCAACAACAAAGGCAAATGAAGAGGAGGGCAAATGCAGTGTAAACAACTGCTTGCTAAATGGAAAAGAAATTGTTCTTTTTTTTTTTTATTTGCACCAATTAAGTTATGCAGTTTTTAAGTATTTTGTCAAGCATCAATTATATTGTCACCTATATCGTGATAAATATTTTTGGCCATATCACCCTGCCCTACATGACACACATATAACTTTAAAGCAGAAATAAACACATTTACAGCCTGGTACAAAAACATTTTGGTCATTTTGGCTAATGACCCAGTTTATGATGACTTCACAGGGGGTGGATTTGATATAACTCATGCATTTTAATTGTATCAAGGCTTAAAGTTATGTATGATTAAGGGCATGTCCACTTAGAGCAACAGGTAGGTGCCTTCACAGGATAGATCATGCACCACCTCACGATTTGAAACCTATGGGTGCCATCAGAGAGTTTGTCCATCTCTATTCAATGTGTATGTTTTTTTTGTTTGTTTGTTTTTTGCATGAAACACTAAAAAAAAAAAAGTTTTGGCAACTTCAGTGATCTTGAGTGGTCGGTTAACTTAACAATGTTTCCTACAATCTTAAAAAAGTGGAAAATGTAAGTATTTCTTCAAAGATCATAACCTAGGTGCACTTAATGAGTTGCTTACTCATGGTTGCTTTGTTTTAGTGACTGCTGACTCCAGCGACCAGAACTTAATCCCACACTCTCTGTGGCTTACAGCTTCATTAGGAACTGCCTTAATCCTAATCCAACTTGACACCTTTCGCAGAATAGAGGCTCCATTCCACAACAGACAGGAGTGACACAAAGTCGGTAGTACTGGGATGAAATAACAGGAAGCAAGAAAGTGAGAGTTAAAATTAGTCATTTTGAGATTAATCTTGGTTTGTTACTAACGACTGCTTCCTTAAACAGGGCATTTCAGCGAGCCTTCCACTAAAGTTTTGACAACCCATGCCAAAACAATTAACAAACCACATTGTGGCCACAACCTGATTATGATGGTGGTTGAATCTGTGCTCCGTTACGCCGACATGGCCTTGAAAACCCATACTATCCTGTGACATAAGCAGATAATGTAGGCTATTCAAACAGCCTTTACTGAGTCAAAGTGCAAGTTCAGTTGTCAAACAATAACTTATGAGGAAATGCTGATGTAAAGGAGCCTGTACACATCCACATAAAGCATGTCCCAAGTACACGTCTGACTTGCATCACCACAACACACTTCACCATGCTGCAGTGGAATAAGCATAATAAATTAATCCCGGGAAATAATCTCTGTGTCATTGGGTGGAGTAGTTTCAAAATCAGTGTTAAAAAAAAAGAGGCGTGATCACACTTCCTGTTCCTTCTCTGCTCAAATGGATGCCCTCATGAAGATGGCAGGAAGCGGTTTAGTTGTGCTCAGGCACCTGACAGAGACTCCTCATAGTCATCAAATGTACACTGCCGTCAGAGGAGCTCACGTTTGAAAAAATGATTCTTGTGGATTCTTTCTATTTGGTGGTGAGCCATTCTTTCCACTGGCTCAGCACCTCCCCTGCCTTGCTCTCATGAATGTTTACAGCTCCGTGTCATCGATTTACATGCATGCTGATTCTGCCTTTATCCGTCATTGCAGCTTCATGTTACTACAAACACTGGTAATCACACACTGCTTTGTTCCCTCACACTGTCCTCACTTTCTGTCCATCGCATTATTTCTCAACCACTCCCTGCAACAATGCTCACTGAACACACAAACTGCGCTACATAATCAAACATTAAACAAACCTAACTATTGACACAAGAACACACCCACCGTAATTCCTATAAGCTACAACAAAGCAAATAGTATAAAGAAAAGTGGTTGTCTTCAGTCAGCATGTTCCATTAAGCTCCTCTTATCTGTAGGGTTTTTTTCCTTTATCTCCTCCCACTTTACCGTTTGGCCTCCTCCAGATGACACAGGTACTCGTAGGCGATGTTCTGTCGCCTCCTCTCATCCATCTCCTCCGCTGACAGCCTCTCATCATCTTGAATGGCTGGAAAAAGCAAGAAAATTCAAAATCCCGCCATTGTCATCATCATTCATCATACTACGTAGTGTGTTGTGCTTTCTTATTGGTCTTAATTACACATGATTACGATTGAAAAAAAATGCTGTTTAAGTTGGACAAGAGATAGTCAATGACACTGAATTATAGCTGAGCGACTTTAAGGGCTGCGTGGCTTTTTTGTAGCTTTGTCCCAAAGCAGAGAAGATTTTTTTATGGTCTATATTCATCATACAGGAAGTTCACTTAAAGATGACACAACTTATTCATACAACAGGTTATTCGAACAACACACTGCAAAATTCACATGTTTTAGTTTTGGGTTGTAGACAAGGCTAGATGTCTGAGGATGTCATCTTGGGCTTTGGGAAACACTGATCAACATTTTCAATATTTTCTGACTTTTTATAGACTAAATAACGAATCATCAAACAAGAAAACTAACAACAGATGAACTCACAATCAGAATAATCGATAGCTGCAACCCTAAACCAGAAGTGCCAAGTGAAACACATTCATCAGAAATATTAATACTCCAACTTTATTTTATTCATCTTATCTAACATTCTATAAAGACTAAGATGATATTTCCTGTTCAAGGTGATTTTTTCTTTTTAACTGTTAAGAGCTGAAGTCCACTCCACTAGATCGCATGCTCCAATGAGCCCCTGTATGATGGAGAAGAAATGACCATGTCAGAACGGCCTTCGCGGGGTGCCCAGCTGACAAGTGACTTCTGCTGAGAGTTGACCTTTACCTGCAGCTTAATGAGATCTCCTCCCCTCCCAGCGCTCTTTACCCCACTCTAATCCAATCAAATCTCTTTATTTCTGGCTGAGTGAAAGTACGATCTCAGACGCAGGGGCTCAGCATAAGATCAGAACTTTCTCTCGCTGGACTACAGGCTGGTGGTTGAGGTTTCACATGGACTAGCACAGTCTGTGGGGTTTATCTCTCCTTCACTGAGACGTACAGTAAAATCTGAGGAATTAATACAAACACCAGTCTGTTTTTCTTTTGTTAAAAAGTGGCATTATTATTAGTGGCTCTACTGATGCCATATTAAACTGGTGTTGATTGATTAGCCTAAATGATGCAATCTAATAGCCCAGGAAGAGGGCAAAAGTTTAAACTGGCCTTAGTCATTATAATCTAACTTCCGTAGCATTTTACATCCGTGTGATTTCAGGCCTACATTGTATTCATTTTACTTGTTATGACAATGTGTAGTCTAAAACAACTTTATGTGTGGGAAATTCAGCTTTTCCATCTTGTGTCAATGGAGCTGGCCAGAATCTTTCAAACCTCTCAAGCTGTTATAGTCTGTCCATTCATCAGCCACCTGCAGAGACATCCGTTCGCCAAGTCTCAGTAGAGTCTCGACATATAATACTCACATGTGCAGAGAGGCACAGGCCAAACACATGCATTTACAGACGCACAAACAGTTGTCTCGCCATTTGGGTGAAATGTTTTACACCATCAGTTTCCGGCCATACAAACATAGCTTAGCGGCCCAGCTGTGCAGATGTCATGGATGAAAACGCACATGAGCACTCGCCCCAGTGCAGCCATTACACACCACCTCTCCTGACTCACTCACACACACACTTCCTGGAAGAGCCTGTCTGCACTCTTGCAGAGAGCGATATATTTAACTATCAGGATGGGTTTGTTGCGTTTGTGTGTCACAGGCTCACCGGACCTGAGTTATAGTGTCAGTGACTATGACTCATGCTTTTGTTTAGCTGCAGGGTTACTCCAGTCTGACTTTTTGGGGACCCGATGGGGAGCCACAAGTCATGACTGATTTATTTATTTTTTTAGTTTGTCCATTTCACAAGCAACTCCATAAACTATGACATTTACAGAAATTAACTCCAGGGAATAGCTTTGCTTTGGTCTCTTGCAAGATAAAAATGCATGCAGGGGCAACTCAGGACAACTTTGGGCTGTTTTACGCAATGACAACAAATTAAAAACACCTTATTTTACAGTCTGCAACAAACTACTCATTAGTTGTGCTTGTTTTTCTACAGATACAGTTTTTGTGGAGCCACAGTGGCACGAGATGATCAATAAAATGTAATGATTCAAGGTAGAGGTGATAAAAAAACAGCAGTGAAGACCTAAATGAAGGCTGTACTTTGCCCACAGATGTTGTTCTGTGACAAGGTACATTCAGTAAACCTGCCTTGGAAGCATTCAGCAGATTTTAGATGAGTTTTTATCAAATCAGTGACATTCTTGACGTTCTTGTGGAGTTAGTTGTACATTTCTCAACAGCAGCAGAAATCCAAAGTTAATGTTTAACCTATGAGAAAATGCCGTATGTGTAGACATGCTGATATGCTGGCCTCTGGCATCAAATAAAAAGATAAAAATCACTGTGGTGCATTTACGGAAACCTTGACGGAAGATAACTGAAAATATTTAGCGGCAGCTTTATTTTAACAACAAGGACGTGGCTCAAGAACACACTTCTACTGACAGTTTGTCCACTTTCGCACTCTTTGGAGCACATTTCATGAGAGTTTTATCCTATTTCCAGGGGCTGCCACACCTACTGAAGGTACCCCGCAGTCAGGTGCAGGTGAAACACCTGTTGCTCATCAATGTCTAACGTTGACACACCAGCTTCTCCTCACAAACACAAAATGACTAAAGCTGACAGCCTGTAAGCTTGAAACTCGTAAGAAATTGCGTTACTTACTTCCATAGCGTGGCTTCTGTAACGTTGCGGTTTCTTCATGGTACATCCTGCCGCGTTTCCTCCACTTGTGAACTCGTCTGAACTGGAAATTACTTCAAGCTAACCGTTAACAGCCAACAGCGGGACGCCGCCTCTCAGGACCTGCTGGTATCAATACAATATCTGCTCGGGCTAACTGGGAGGGAGAAAAATAACAGGGAACAAGAGTTTCCTGAAGTTTCATGAAAGTGTCAACGGAGACTCGCAGCAGAACAACCCCATGGTGTGCGGCGGTGGAGCTGCCTCCTGAACAAAGTGCTCCTGCTCGGTGTTATCGTGACATGAAATGATTGACGGGACGCGGAGTCTGCGCCGCGCGCCACCTGCTGGTCGCGAGCTGCTGCCGCTGCTGCCTTCACTGCTGCTGCGAGAAAAATGGAAAATACCATTACTCTGCTGCAGCACTCAACTCTAATAGTGGTACTTCAGAGGGCTCTCTGGTTCTTGAAAGCACCATCACCAATTCAAGAGCCTCTTTGTATAGTTGATGATTCTTTACGTACTTTATGTGGTTCTTTAAAAACAGTTTTACCCCAGAGCCATAACTACACTAAACACTGCTGACTTTACATTTGAAATGTACTTAAAACTATGTTTTTACGTTTTTTGTAGTGAAGGAATGGTACAAACTGAATGTAGGGATATATTATGTGTGTTGGGTCTTAGTTATTATTATTGTTATTATAACTTGTGTGTAGTATTCCTAAGCTTTTCTTTAACTGCTCTTTGCACAGATGAGGAGTACACTTTCAATATTTGTCATTCTACATATATACAATGACTAAAGATATTTAGATGAATGTTCATTGTTTTTGAAGTTATTTGGTTTGATGGCATGTGACACCATAAAATTAGAGTTACGAATAATGATTGTTTTCATTATTGATTAAACTGCAGATTAACTGTTAATCATTTGGTCATCACAGTTTTTCCAGATCCTAAGCTTGTAGTATGTTGTTCTGTCTAATCAACAGTCTGGAGCCCAAAATATTAACTGTGTTATAATGGAAGGGACCCAGAAATGCTGCTCTTATTTTTCTATTATCAAAATACATATCTTTCAGTGGTTACTTAAATAACCTATTTTTGCTAAAGTTCTTTGGACTGTAAATCATGGTGCCCAAAGGAACCATTTTTTGCTGGCTTTTTTTTTTTTCAATGAATAACTCCTAAAGAAAGTCTTGCTAAAACGTTTTTTTGTGGAATTAAAAATGGTTCTTCAGTGGCATCATTGCCAAGAACCATTTTTGATTTCAATTAACACCTTTACTTTTCTTTACTTTATTTTTTTAGTGTAATATCGCACAGAAGTGTATTTGCCAAGGCAAGTTTATCTGTGTCACCTTTCAAGAGCAAGGCAATTCAAAGAGCTTTACATAAGACAAAGAAAAATGGGAAACATCAAACACAAGGCAGTACAACCAAATATATACTTTAAAAGAGCAAACTAAATAAAAGAAAAGATAAGCTAAAACTACAGAGGCTGGTATCTAAAGATCCTTGTGATACAGTAAAGTCAGTTGTTGTCATGTAAGCAGTTAGTGTAAAAATAAATAAAATAAAATAAAACAAAGATGAAAAAATTAAAATTATTATCCAAAAAATTCTTTGAAATATTTTCAACACAAAAGCACATAATTTAAAATATATCATGATCTGAAAATAATCCCACAAGTTTTTATCACAAACGGTAATCAAGCAAAGTTTAAAAAGTCAATTCAAGTCACCACAGTACTCTCTTAGAAGGAGGCTCCAGAAAGTCTGGGGATATTCAGGGGGAGGAATTTTATTAGTTTATTTTGGAGAAGACATTGTTGGAGGAACCTCTAATGACTAAAAAAAAAAGGTGTCCCTAGAGGATTTTTTGTACAGTTGGGTGTACACCTGTTTGACATTTTTCATTTTGCATTTATGTTTAATTTATTTTTGAAGCTTGTTTTATTGTGAGTGTGTTCATGGCAGAGATAATGAGGAATCATTTTTGGTTATAGTTTATTTGGCATCAAGTTATAGAGCTTTTAAAACCGATTTGTGTGCAAATAGCTCTTGACACTAATGCCTTTTTGCCTAAATGCTTTTTTAAAAACAGCCTCTGTTTTTTATTTAGGTGCACATAGGAACATAACAAAATGGTAATAAAAAGAAGACAGAATTTATAATGGAATCACAAATCCCACAAAACAGATCACTGATGTTTTTTTCCAAAGGGCTCCTTAAGCAACCTCTGCTGCAGGGCTTCCTTAACAAAGCTTTTAAAACTTAAATGGTTCCTTCGCACTGGCAGTGGGAAGTGAACCCCAAAAGGTTTCTTAAGACACTTCTATTTCTAAGATTGTATTAAAAAAATATGTATAAAAGTCCTGGTAACAAAACTTTGACATATTCTTTACACCTGCATGGACTCACACTGTTACACTACATTTTGTTACTGTAATTATTTAAATACTTGACTTTAGCCACTAGGTGGCAGCAGTACTTTGGAATCATGCATGTGCTCAGTTGGCAGGTACCCTTACAGGTGCTTCTGTTGCTTCATTTATAACAATGAGGACACGCTGCATGTTGGATACTGTTTTCAGTGTTGCACAATATAATTCAACAGGCTTCACACAAACATTACAGCCTCAGAAAAGACCAACTCAACACCTTCTCTACCAGTTTTAATAAAAACTGAACATTTTAACTTTTGTGAAAATCTAATTTTACTGCAGGGCTGTTTTATATTAAACTGTTTGGTATTGCACTATTACACTGCGATAGTTTTAAGTGTACCAAATACACTGACAACCAAGCTTACTTTGTATTATGTGGCTTTCAACCTACAGAGACGGTTGCCCCACAAGTGTGTGTTTTGTAGCATCTGCTCATGATATGCTAAAATATGTTATAATTAGGAGCCCATCTTGGTGCAAATGTCTGCTGCGAAGTTCAGTAAATGCAATGCCACAATATTAAAAGCACTGACGGGTGATGTAAATAACAGTGGTCATCTTGTCACAATGCAATGTTCTGCAGAATAACTGGGGGTCTTGGTATTCATGTGAATTACAGCTTGACACATAGCACCTGCCAAAATATTGTTGCAGATCAAGCGCGCTCCCCATAGCAAATGTCACTCCTCAGCACCAGCGACTGCCCCCCAGCAGAGCAATAAACCCTGTCAAACTGCAAAAACTGCTCAGGAGTGCCTTAAGGAACACAACAACGAGCTCAAGGTGTTGACTCAGCCTCCAAACTCCCCAGATACCAATCCTTTCAATCACTCACAGGATGCATCAGGACAAGCCCAATCAACAAAGGCCCAAACACGCAACTCACAGAACCCTCAGAAGTCCTGTGTTTAGGTTAGAGCTGTTCTCATGGCCCTAGACAATAGTGAGCAGGTGGTTTTATTGCTGTGGCTGATCGGTGTTTAAAAAGAGCACAGAGATAAATGTTGTCCTGGGGTTTTACAGGTTAAAGCATGTGAAATAAAAGCCCAGCATAATTTGCTAGAGAACATAACTTTTATTATATATGTTCAAAAGCAGCACAGTCTGCATTTCCTGCCTTTCCGGTTTCTAACATTATTCATAGGGCATCATTTGGCAAATATTTCTTCACATATTTTCACACTTACGGACCTCTGAACATACAGCTCAGTCATCCTCTGACTGGCAGGCCCTTCACAATAATATTCACAACTTTATTGTCGACATACATTTCACTACCTCCATAAAATGGATGAACAGAACGTACAAGAGTGATACATTCACATTTTTTCTCAACGAAAAGAAATAAATAAATCAGAATATTGCCGTCATTTTTCTGCCAGGAAAATTTACAGTAAAAACACAAAGTTGAGCACAAAAGAACAGAAGTTTTCTTACACACATGCAAGTCTGCGCACGCACACACACACACGCATACACACACACACACACACACACACACACACACACACACAGAGTAGCAGGTGAAAGCCAAGGACACACACAGAGATGTACAACAGAGATACAGTGGATGGACTTATCGCTCAGACAAAGCAGGCGACACATGAGTCAATCAAGGAGCTTATACACATTTAACCCCGAACTTCACCAATATCAGCTTTGATATGGACAATATTTACATTCATGCATCCATACGGAGGCCAACACACACATACAGCACTCTGTCTCTCTCTCTTACGCACACACACACACACACACACACACACACACACACATATACACATACAGTACATATACCCTATACTCCAAATACCTCAAACATAACAGGTAATATTTTCTTCCCAAATACAATAAATCAGGTAGATCTGCCACTAATTAAGGTTTCAACATATCCAGAACCACACTCTTCACTCCATCTGATATTCTCAAAAAGCAAAAGTCGCTGCTTAGAAGCTCTACGCCGTCCTCTTGTTTCAAAAATATATTTAAATCATATGGTCAAAAACATCTATTGCGCAATAGCAGCACACTTCACGATGTATTTCCAACTGATTGCACAAAAAAATCTGGGAAAAGGTTTATGGAAAAGGATGTGTGTGGAACAGTTTTGCTTTTTCTTTCTTTTTAAGGAGCCATGAGTGAGCCAGTTGCAGTGCAAGAGCAAACCACGTCTACGCTGCAATCATAAATACAACAAATACAGAGAAAAGAGGGAGAACACAGGCTATTAGTCACAGAAAATACAATCCACAGGCACAAATTAAACAAGACTCAAAGGAGCTGAATTGTTATTCTTTAAAATGTCAGTTTTGAGAGGTATTATGACATTCTGCAACTAATAACATGATATTATCATTACCTCTCACTTATCATTTGTGATATCATCATCGTGATCTTAAACTGTGTTCACTGACGTCCCAATAGCGAAAGACCAGATAAATAATAACTTTTGCAAGGTTTGCCAACAAATGATAGAGTTTAAATTAATTAACCAGTTTTGCATATATTTTTTATAGCTTCAAATGTAAATGCAAACCTTATCTGAGTTTAATTTTAACCCAATGAAATAAGATAACATGTTAAAAACAATCCTTAGTTTCCTTGGGAGACATTTTCATCTTGGGTTGCACCAGTAGGTATTTCTTATTTACAATATTACTCTGCAGACATGCATGGTGACTTACACCTCCAATCATAACATGACAGTACTACTAGAGTAGTATTGTCATGTTTTTTTTAGAAGAGGAGGAATCTTACTCACAAAAATAAGTTTTACCAAAATGAATATGTCTAACAAAGCAGATGAGGTTCAGACCAAAAATAAATGTACATCCTATTGGCCACATATTTCACATATATACAAGAAGAAGAAAAAAAAAGCCATAATTATTTTGTCTCTTTTCTCCCTTTTCAGTTTCCGTCTGTTCCTTTATAACCTTTGGACAGCACATGACTATGGGCAGACTGCTCCAGTCAAGGAGAGGCACATTAAAAAAGGCCATTCAGTATTTCTGAAAGGAAGCAGCAGGACATGTCACTGCCACAAGCAGGAACCAACACAAAGCTAAATCAGAAGGAGAGCTCACCAGAGAGCCTCTGTACAATAATACAACACATGGGAGGGGACGTGGAATAACAACATTTGGACAAAATGAGCAATTAATTATTCCAACTTCCACAATAACACAGCAGAAAATAAAAATTAGCATCCTTAAATTCAACTTAACACACAGCTATTGGTACAAGAAAATACAGTTTTTCAGTATGGCCTTTATGATTCTTAGTTGGGCAGGTAATGCAAAGGGCTTGGTCTCCTAAGTATCTACTGTGAAAACTTTGCAGATATTTGAGCAAATTGATCAAAGTACAGTAACGTGTTTACGGTATGATGCAAGTATAGAGTGGGGGAAAAAAGTGCAGGTGTATGTGAGTGTCATGTATTTGCACATAAAGTTTATGCATTTGGTTTTCTGTGGGATGACTTTCTGTACACTTGTCCTGTATTCCGCATGTGAGTCCTGTGGGCAAGCCAGCTGTCATACAGCTGTGTCATGAGTCCGCTCTGTCTGATCATCTATTCCCTACGTTGTCACACAGCAGGTTGGCGGTGCTCATTACAGCTTGTTTTTCAATTTTCTTCCCATCTGGCTTGTCTTAATAAGACTGTATCAATATTAAAAGCCTTGAGCTTTAACCACGCAGTGTCCCCACACACAGTTATGACTACAGCTGGAAGGTGCAACCAGTCAATAAACAAGACCCCACTGATGTCTCACTACCAAAACCTGAGCAAATTCTCATCTTGGTTGCGTGAAACCTTCAGACAAATCAATCCCAAAGTGTTTAAGCTTATAACTGTCTCACATGGATCCAATTTGTATGATGGAAGTCAAATACTCTGAGAAAAGGTTGGTTGTTATCCTGCTTTACCTAAGATATATTGGTGAAATGTGATTAATAGTGTTAAGATATGTATGAACCAAGCCACTTGCACTCCTTACTCAAAATGCTCGCTGGGTTTCTTCTTGGACTCAGACATCCAGGTTTTATCCCAAATGCTACTCTGGCGTTACATGAGGACATTCGCCCGGGTGTCAGGCAACCGGAGTCCAACCAGGCCTCCACCGACGAGCACAGAAGAGGCCATGAGGATAGGGATGGCCTTAGTGATGCCCACAAGAGAACCAAAGATCAGGTTTCCCAGGACGGCAGCCAGCTTACACAGAGCATTGCAGAACCCAAAACCTGTCCCCCTGCAGAGAGAAACAGCAGAAACAGTAGAGAAGAGAGAGAAATATGTTAAAGATGGCTAAATAATATCTGTGATTTTATCTGTAAGTCTCTACATTAAGTGTAATCCACAAACTAATCTGCAGGATGTGCTCATGTATGTCTTCTGACCTCCTGACAGTTGGGAAGGACTCAGTCGTGACCACGTCCAGGGAGTTCCAGGCAGAGATGCTCAGGCCATTGTAAAGGCACAACATGAAAATCATCATGGACTCACTGGTGCCAAACCACAAGAAGAAACAGCTGATGCCTGAGAGGACCATGGAGCCACCTGAAGGACATGCAAACACACACACACACACACACACAGAGGAAGAGCAGTCAGAGCTAAAATCGATTATTTAATTACCAAAGTGCCCACTCCAACATGAACCTGGCACTCATCCCTCATTCTTACCCAACATGGACAGGCGCCCAATTTTGTCCATGAGAAGTGCGGACACAATGTTCCCGGGAAGAACAGCCAGAGTCCCCAGGAAGTTGATGAAATAAACCCAGTAGGCGCTGTAGTCATCATCAAATGTCATCTGGCATCCCGTCTTGTTGTGGGTGAACGTGCTGTTGATCACCTCTGTGCCATCTATCAACTTGGATTCATCGATATCTGAGCAAAGAATTTTAAAAAAGCATGATTTTACCTGATAAGTCTTAGAATCAGAAATGATTAAATATACGACAATAGCTGTGCAGTCATGTCAGAGTTTGTGTTTTAAAATCTTAATGTCCCACCTGTGTTGAAGAAGAAAGCGTCAACAAAAGTACAGTTTCTGAATAAGGAGCCCACCGACGTCACATCGTCAAAGTAGCAGTTACGAAATGTAGAGTCAATGAAGGTGACGGACTTCAGCTTCATGTTGACGAACCTGAACAAGCACAGTTATGTTCAGTTTAGCTGCAGTGCTGTAACCTACATCGACTTTATTCTAGTTATTTGCACTTTTCTATTTACACCTAAGGATTGTGTGATTAACATTTTGCACTATGCAGTTATCACATTTTGCATCCGTTATTCCTGCAGGCTGGTTGACTTGTCTTACTGGTCATTAATGAAGAGGCTGTTTTTGTGTATCTGGTTCTCCAGGGTGAAGTTGAAGGTGAAGCCTTCGATGCGTTCGTTGGTGTGGATCTGCACTTTGGAGGCGTATTCATCCGCCTGAAGGTGTTTGATGACATCAGGGAACCAGACTGAGAGGCCGTAATATCTGCAGTCAGAAAAACACACCAATACCAGGATATCAGGAATCAATTGATCTGATGATCAGCCAAAGATGGATGGAGAGGCCGACAGACGCAGCAGAAGGTGCTTTTCTTTTGAATTTAAAAAGTACTTTGGGAGTGTTTTCTTTTTATCTCTCGCTGCTTTCCGCCCTATCTCTGCATCCGCCGAGACACTAGTGGAACAGTATTGATCCGCAGACGGTGATTGATTTCGAGACCATGCAACTTCTGCACAGCAGAGAGATCAAGATGACAGAAATGCAATGTGGCTGTAAGCCCGACTGCCTGGAGCTATTACCTGACTAAAGAAACACATCTGGTTTTTCTATGACAAAAATGACATTGGGGATAAGTTGAAAGGCAAAGAACTGTACATGTGTCTCCCCTATGTTGTATGTTTTATGTGTGATTTTATGTTATTTTTTTTAAATGTAAATGACACAAAGAATCTCACCCAAATGACAGTGTGAACCACACTATGGCCAGTCGCATCATGTTCTCTTGCATCGGGTAGTTGAAGCACTTCAGAAGGTTCAGGTAGATCTATAGAGAGGAATAGAACTATCACATTACACTTTGAAATGGAGATGATGGAATGAAATACATATTAATGGGGGGGAGAAATGTAAAGGCCTCATGCTGTCATTAAATAAAAAGAGAAATATTTACCCCATGTACTTCAGCCTTTATCCTAAAGAAAAACTTGGAAACTGGGTTGCCAGATTCTGATTCCATTTCAACCAATTCATCCAGCTGTCTGGGGGTTTTGATCCTGTTTACCTGGAACAGCAATAATGAGAAACAGTTTAAACTACAGTATTTACAGTATTAGTCAGTTGTTTTTCAGTTCATTTCTCTGCATTACTTACATTATAGTCCAGCATTATAGTATTTCATTTATTCCAATGTGATCATCTTTAGTTTCCCACAAGACTAAAAGCACAGCTGCACATGATCAATGAAAAACGAATCAGAATCAAAAAGGTGGATATAAACAGTGTGTAGTACAGTACTCGATCAATTCCAGAAACATGTGTTGACTAAGCGGCTTTCCCAAAGTGCAGCTCGAGGAGCAAATAAGCCTGAATGACACAAAACAGCTTTCAAGAACCACCGTAATTCAGATATGATCCTGCACAGTGAAAGCGTTAAAACCTGTCCCAGTGGTGGCAGGATATAAGCCTCTTTGCTTCCTTAAGCATCAGGAAGCCCAGCCTAGGCAGCGCACGGAAGAAGCAAACACTCACGGTGAAGACTTTCTCCGGTTGCCCACGCGCTCTCATGTTGGTGTCGTGGATCTGTTTGAGGATCATCCAGGCTTCATCATGCTTCCCCACCTGACAGGATGGAGAGGGAGGGAGAGAGACAGGGGATGAGATAAATTCATGGGATCAACCCCGGTCTCGCTTAACTGGAAACGCAGCAACAGTTTCACATCCGCAGTCACAAATAGGCTCCTTTGATTTCTCTCTACGATAGGCCAAAAAAATGAGGAGAGTCACGACGATCATGACTCATTTCACTTCAAAGGCTAATTATCCCGCAGCAGAAAAACCTACTGTCACAGATCTCCAGGCTTCCCGGACACATATAATTCCTCCTCCAATAGTTTTGAATGACTCATAGTGTTTTTGGTCTTGATTAAAGTACCTGCTGGGAAATATCCAAGCACTCTTAATCTGCCTGGCAGAAGCTGAATGTAAAAACTGATAAGCCCTGACAGCTGAGGACAATGACACAGCACACTGACATGGCATTCTTTAAGATACAACCGATGCAGCAGATTTGGGAGCAAATAGAAAAAGGTTTACTCTAAACGTTTGTGAAGAATTGTTTACCTCAAGGTAGAACCTGGGACTTTCGGGCATGAAGGTAAGCGCCACCACAGCGCACACACAGGGCAGCGCGCAGACGACGACAAACACCCTCCAACTGTGAAACTGGTACGCTGAACCCATGCTGAAGCTCCAACCTGTAAACGGAAGCACACAGTAACCTTTAATGACAATCAGGTCATGTGAAGATGGAAGAGAACAACATGGCAGAATGAGAAGTGAGTGTTCGTTTCACATTTTCTTGCAAGTGGGGGTTTATCTTCTTAAAGCTGCATAAATGTCTGCTGAGGTAAGTGAACCAATCTGACATAGAAAGAAATCAACTACACACAAATGTGCCACTGTGCTACAAAAGTTACAGTTTTAAGATACAACAATGCCATCATGGTTACCCAGCCACAAAATCTATTTACTATAGCTCACTATGTTCAAACAGCTTTTCTGTTCTCATGTTTCTGGCAAATCAGAGTAGAAATTACAGGCCAAAAACCCAAAACACTAAAGTAAAAGAAGCTGAAAACTCTGCATTGTTGGGTGATAATTTTAAGCAGGTTTGTCCAGATGAGCAACACTTTTCACTTTGCACATAATCAAATTACATAATTGGATTTGTTGGTACAATGATACAAAATATGAGTCAGTGCGGCTTTGGTGAAAAAGGACTTAATCTAAGAAAGCTCCATTGTAAACCCTGCTGCAATAGTGGGTGGTGTGCTTTATGCCAAAATACCAGATATAATACAATACACTGCTCATGCCTGACAGATCCATGTTGAATGGTTTTCTTTTTAAAGGTGACACATTATTGTTTAAAAGATGTTTTGTTGTTATTTAGAGTTTTGGCTGTTGCTCCTTTTGTTAATCTAAAAGCTCACAAATCAGACAAATGCTGCTAAATTGGCACTGAAACTACTATGGCACTTTTCTGTAACCACAAGTGCAGATCTAAGTTAGAGTTAAAGTCCTCTTTCATGAAATCTTTATATTATTCGCCAATAAAAATGCATAGTAAAGATGCTGAGGTGATTCTAAAAATGCATTATTATTTTCCTGTAAGGAAAATCACTAAAGTGCATCTTTCTAGTTATAAGTGCTTGGGAGACTAGCTTACAGCTCTTAATGTGCATAATAGATGAATTATGAACTAATTCTCAGTGCACCCTTTTATAGCTCAGTGGCTATTTAGCCAATTTTTAGTTCACAGAGGCATAATAAAAGCTAATGTGAGTAGTTAATAAGACTTGAAACAATGCTTCAAGGAAGCAGTAACTATATAACTTTAGATGGGGTGTAGATAGTACCATTCTTGAACTGAAAGGTGGATTCTAAATGTTAGGTGTGAAACTCATTCTGTAAACACAAAAGTGCTGCAAATAAAAGATGGCATTTAAATGGGAGCACTCAACGGCCGGAGCAGAGTGATGTGTGAGCTCAGAGATGAATGCCTCTGCAGAGCGAGCCGAGAGAGGTGCACAGGGACGGGTTAATTGAATGTGTAGGAATAGAATTGAGTGTTTTCTGCTAAGTTAAATCTTGTTGCACCTGATCTCAGCCCACAGGCAGTCTTCCAGACTCATTAATCATTGTAACATGCTCTCACAGACACACACACACACACAGAGGAGGAAATGCACACGTGCTCAAAAAAAAAAAAAATGTGCGAGCGTGTGCACTGACAGGGAAAACAGCACAGAAATTGATAGTATGAATAACCATATGCAGATTACACTGACACCTCATAATACCGTGTCACACTCCCACCCACACAAACACACAAGTAATTACACAAACATACTTATGAAATTATACATCATGCATTTCATTTTCCTTCTGCAGAAGTTAAAACCATTCGCAGAACATTAAAAAGTTAGAGATAATGAATGACTTGAAAGCCACACTCTGCTGCCAAGATCCACCAATACAAAAAAAAACCCTAATTTATGGTTCTTTCAAATTCTAAGTTATGCTTTAAATCACATAAAGTTTGTGGATGAATATTTTGTCAAATATGGGATTATTTGCTGCATTTTTGCACAAACATTTAAAAGTTAGGGTAAAGAATACTTGTTACCTAATATATGTGAGAGGAGGACACGGTATGCAAACACAAATGTATATTGTTACTGTATATGTAGACTCTCACTGACTTCATTTTTTAGATTTTTTCTCTTTTTTTTTTTGGCTGGATGCACAGAAAGGGGCTGCTGTGTCAGTCGTGACCTCCCACGTCTCTCCACAGATCGTGCCTCATGGAGATACTGCTCCAAAGGGAATAGCACCATTATCCATCAGCAGGCGTAGGAGGGGAGTCACAGGGTGGGGAGGGGGTTAATGCTAATGGTTATGCCAGAAAAAAGGCTGCTTGGAATTAATCTCACAGCATATTGAAATCCAGCTTTGATAGTCATGCATATCAACTGCTAAAAACAACTGTTTTCAAAGGGTGTGGGCTTCTGTCACAAAAAACTGTATGAATATATCCCAAAAATGTCAGTTAAAAAAAAAAAAGACAAAAACAAAACAGGTAAACATAATGGGGAAAAAACATCAAAACACAAAAGGTTTTTACTTTATCTTTAGATTTGCTACGAGCCACTAGGAAATGTAATATATTTCTTGTTTGATATACAGAGATCAGTTTAAAATTCAGATTTTTTTCCATTTTGCATGCGAGGCAACATACAAGATCTATGATTTGGGTTCTAACCTCATAGTGTCTTTTGCTGGGCAGCAGGAGAAACTTTGACTTCCGTGCATGACGTGTGTATTCTAGTTTTCTCTGAGTCACTGTATTTATTTCAGCCTTTCTGTGTGTGTGTGCACGTCTAAAGTGACCCAGAGTGTGAGAGGGAGAAACAAAGACAGAAAGAGACAGAGTCGCAAAGAAAGGAAGTGAGGGAGTTGTTCGGCAGTGATTGCCTTTTTCTACAGAAATGTAACATAACTTCCTGCCCCTCGGGGTTGGTGTTTCACTCGTGCTACTGGAAATCTCATTACAGGGATTATGTACATAATTGACTAAGTCTATGGATGACTGACTCAGCCATCCCAGACCCAGATAGATAGATAGATAGATAGATAG
>NW_007577965.1:142222-203333 GCF_000690725.1 Stegastes partitus
TAGATAGATAGATAGATAGATAGATAGATAGATAGATAGATAGATAGATAGATAGATAGATAGATAGATAGATAGATAGATATTGGCTCAGCTACATATATATCATGCTGATATGAGACATGACGTGGAGTCCAGTCTTGGTATTTAAACTTTAATCTGCAGATCTGAGCGGTGTCTAATGAGGTTACTCGAGTGGTGATCTTCCTTGGCAGCAAGTGAACTCCTCAAACCCTCCCGTCAAGGATCTGTGCCGAGCAGACCTCCTTCAGGGCTCCAGCTGCGAGTCTGGCAGGGGGGCTTTTGGGAGACATTAGGAGCCAGCTAGTGGGGAAGATAAATGAGAGCTCTAATAGTGTATTAAACACCAGCACTGAGGCAATTCACATCATAACCCATCACTTATACCTTTATGTTTTCACTGAAAGACATAAAGGTATCTCTACGGGAGGCTTTTTTTTTTTTTTTTTTTGCCCACGCATGATAGTGCTGTTGTTTCAAGGCACTGCAGCACTTTAGGGGAAACATAAAAACCACTGGTGAGCGTTGGAGTATGTATGCAAGACACGTAGTTCTCTCTCAGGGAGAGGGAGGCAGAGTGGTAGTGAGTGTCAGAGAGAATAAGAGCAAAGTACGGCCACTACTATCCCTTCAATACGATATCAGCAGATCTGACAGCAGAGTTTCCTCGTGAAGACTCGTTCGGGTTTCAGAGGGTTTCTGTGAGTCCCTCACCAGCGTGCTTCTGTACATCCATGTGAGCAGATCTACAGCAGTGTGCGCAATTGTGCAACGTGTGTGCGTGCACCTCTTTGAGTTGCATGTAAGAAAACTGGGAAGTCCTTTATGGGAAACTCAATTACTGTGCCTCTTTGTGTGTGTGGGTGCGTTAACTCAAATGACCTCCTTCGGTGTCAGATGTTATTGACTTCAATTTCCCTTGAAGAAGACCTGTATATGTCTGCAGCAGGAGTACAACATTGTCCATGCAACTTGCAGCAACACACAAACTCACCCATACACACACACACACACACACTGTCTCTCTCTCACTGACGTCACAGGTTGGCTAAAGCATGGTCTGGCCATAAATCACCTCTAGATGTAGCTTTGTCCTATTAGAGCAAGGAGAAAAACCTAATTATGCTTGATCAAGAAGAACACTCTGCGGAGACAGAGAATGGAGAGAGAGGAGGAGGTAATAAAAGGAAGGACAGAGTTAGACGGAGAGATGGGGAGAGTACAAAACAGGAGGAGAGGGGAGGCAGTAAAAAGGAAAGGGACAGCAGGTTAAAAAAGCAGGGAAGAAATGAAAAGGATGCGTGTAGGGGAGAGGAAGAAAGCCAATTCCCTTCATTTTGCTCGGTGATGAGTGCAGTTGATATCTAATGCGGTGCTGTCATAAATCACAGCTCTGTCTCCCCACAGGCTCGCCCTCACCCTTTCAGCCTGAGCCTACTCTATGGTATCCATGCATACGTTAATCTCTTAACCTCTGCCTCTCTCAGCCTGCAGCCACTCACTGCTATTAAGTGATTGATTTGCATAGCAGGGAAAACTGGCACCTTAACCCAAGACCACGGGGAGGCCTTACAGTTTTATGACTGTAGTCAGGAGCTTAGCGTAAAGTCACATTGGCGAGCATCCTATCAGTGGTACAGCTAAACTTAATCCTTGTGAGCATTTCACTGACTTTTTACAGCATATAATTGGCAGCCTTTGCCAGCAACAATTCAGCATTCATTTGACTGATCAAGACATTTTGTAGCCTTCTACCAACACACTGTTTAATTACAAAGAACACATTTCTGTCACCTTTGATGTCTTTGTATTATATAAATCATGATCCCCTACCAACCCTGTAGTCCTGATCGGTTAACATTATAGTATTTCTAAACTCACCGTAGTGTGGTATGATGGCCCAGGCCATAGCAGATGCATAGATCTCTCCAATCATCCAGAACATACACAGCCAACTGAGGTGTTCTCCTCTTTTCTCCCTGGACAACACCTCGGCAAAGAAGGAGAAAACGATGGGCACAGCGCCTCCTATCCTGCAAGAACCAGAGAGTAGGATGGTTAATGGGAGTGAGGCCGGTACAGCCAAACCAGGACAGAAACTGTTTTTGATTTGCATCCTTCATATATATATGTATTCAGAATGGATTTGCTTTGTCTTAACCCCACAGTTAGTGAACTGGTTTGTTCCTTCAGTTTAAGTAGAACAAACAAAATTGTTATTCATAAAACAACTAACACTACAGGTTTTATTCAGCCATTATCCTCTGAAAACTGTTTTTTGGATTGTTTTTGCTTTAAAAATATACCAAACTCTATACACACACTCTTTGCAATGATTGACAAAGAAAACAGCTAAGCAAAAAAAACAAACAAAATAAATACAAAAAAACAAAGCACAGCTATGCACATTTTCCCCCAAATATAATGCCCAAAAAAATCCATAGTGCCAGTTGCTCATGATTGAGGGACACAGGTCACATCGGCAGTTTGGACAGCCTTTTCAATTACTCTGAAGGTCTCCGGAGAGAATGATGTAGATGCAATTACTGAATTAGCTCTTAAAGGAACGGTTATACTGCCAACGAAAAGAACATAATAAATCATACAGGCTGTGCCATATTTCTGTGTTAGAAGGGGAGGACACACTGTCTGTCTCTGGTAGAGCTTTTATTTTCACATATTCTGGGACACTTGTTATTTTGTGGGGATGCAGTGATGTACAGTATGTTCTAAGCATTTTTGTTATAAAGAGTCACTGGCTATATCAACTTTATAGTTTTTGCAGCAGTTGGAAAAATTACATTTATTTAGCTGAGAGGGAAACAGACAGACAGATGTGTGATGTAAATATTCTATGATTAAACAGTCATAAGTTTCTGTAGAGCAGTGAGATAGAAATAGGCTTTAAGTATCACTAAAGAAAATTGCTCAAGTCTCTTTCCAACAACTGCAATAATTATTCAGTGGATGAGACATTCCTACAGAAACACTCCTCCAAATAGATTTTGTCTCACAGAGAATGATCATTTCTCTCTGTCACTGATGCACATTTTGATTTTGGACATGTAATGTGACCGTCCCATTGCAAAAACAGATTTTTGAGGCACTACTGTGCACAATTTGCCTAAACTCCTCATCTGCGTCAAGATGACCTTTGCTTTATCAGACTTACCCGAAACCCGCAGCGAGACGGCAAAGAAGGAAGAGGCCATATCCCTGGACAAAAGATGACAGGAAGGCAAAGAAGCCATTCGTGGACATGCAAATGAGGAGGCACTGTCTGCGGCCCACTTTGTCAGACATCCCTCCCCAGAAGAACGCTCCAACCATCATCCCCAAGTAAACAACACTTCCTGGAAGGAGGAGAGAGGGGCCTGGTTTTTGTTTGTCTTTATATACATTGCAGTACCTCACATCCTTGTCTGCATGTTTTGGTAACAAGGACGTCTCCAACATTTTTGTAGTTTGTCTCATTGGTCACCAAACAAACATGATTTTGCTTTTCATTTTGTAAGAAAAAAAAACTACACGTGCTCTTTGGTAATACTGACACAAATAAACCTGTAATTTTCTTTGGTAAACACACTCCACTCCAGTTCTTCTGGTCACCTGTTAGTTGCCCACTTTGATGCTGATGTGAGCTGGAATCAAAATAGTACATTTGCAAACCATAAAACCATCTTTTTGCATTATGAGACATTTTAAAGCTCCATAGAGCTTCTTGGAGCTACAGAGTCTGGAGATAATCCCTGTGGGTTTGTCACTACAAATAATAATAACACATATAAACGGTCATGTGGTTTATTGGCAGTATAAAAATATTGATTATAGCCTCTTTGACATCTTAGTATAGCCACAGATATGCGCAACAGGGAAATTCACTATTCATCTTTTACCAAAGAACACACTACGCCTTGCTCTTTCATTCTCTGCTCACAGTTTGAACAAATGCCATTCACAGATTTTCCTTGTTTATTTTTTATTTACTGTAACATCCTACTCATTGAGGTGAATGTGAAGTCGGTTGGCCTCCGTTTTAAAATATCTCAGTCTAAGTGGTCCAAGCCAGCCAACATTTACTCAAGCCAGGTGCTTTAGGAATCATGTCCTCTAAATGTTCCTCTGCTGGCAAATGGTGAAGTTTTAAAATTAAAATGCTGAGCGACTGAGTTCGTGCCCATTTTTGCTGAACCTTCATTAGTGAGTTAGAAGTGACAGACTCTACAGAATACAAAATGTATAAAGGATTCTGGGTGGGAAAATTGTGGAAAAAAAGAGTGCTAGTAAATGTAAGTGCTAATATCACATTATCTCTTATTATTACACACACACATTCCCTGAGCTACATAGTATACCTATATTTTCTAATTTCACTTCACTGTAACAAGAGGCTTTTGCTACATGTGCAATTTCCAAATTAAACCTATAGTATTCCTGCCGCTCTGACTGCATCCCAAAAAACTACAGCACTGACTGATGACACTGAACCTCGAAGCCGATCGGGAAACCCTCGGCCCCGGTAACACACTCTAAAGCTGATGAGTAAATACAGTGTGTAAAAGACAGAAAACAGGCTCTGATCAATGGGCAGACAAATGTGAACAGTAATGCGGGGTGACTTTACAAAAGGGCCCTCTGCTCTCTTTTAATCTCTCTCATCACAAATGGGATCAATGCTCCAACAAAACAGCATTGATTTCTTTCACTGATCATCATGATTCTGCCCTGAAGAGAGGAGCCTATTATTACTGCTTTAGTCTATATTGCATGTGGCATCGTATGGTCAGCAGCTCTCATGGACATGCAGTGTGTGTGTGTGCAGCTGGATTGTTCTCCCTTTTGAAATGTCTTTGATTGTTTCCATTCCAAGCTGGAATACAGCATAGTTTACTAACAGATACTATGACAGCAGTGTTTCAGGTCTATGCAGATACACAAGCATTAACCAGGTTCACAGAGGTTATCGCATCCATAATTCCACAGCAGAAGAAGAGGATATGAAAGTCGCAGTCATATATGGAGTGATACAGCTCAGCCAGAGGGACACTTTGTTCATCCCATTACAATAATCTTAATCGCAAGATGCATTTCCTTTCGGTAATGTCTGCAGTCAGGTCCCTGCTCCTCTGCTGCGAGCAGATATCTGTTTGACTCTTTCGCTTCAGGGGTCAAAATCCAGCTATCTGTCACATTTGGCAGCCATCTAGATACCCGCCTGAAGGTACCATAAATTCAATTCTAAATTTAACGGAGTCTTCAGCCTATGCACAGTTCACATTTGCTTCATTAAGGAGAGGCTAGATATACGGTGTGCAGGCAAACACCCACTGGCCTCCCATTTAAATGCTGTGCATCCAAACATCCAGAGGCCTTTTCATTTTGTTTTAGCACTCAACTTTTTGTACGAGCAGGAACCAGTTTTTGGTTGGGCTTTTTAGAGACGCTGGCACATAAAAGATAAAGAGGATAAAAAAAACTGCTACTTTAATGCCCTTTTTAACAAAAAGAGCAATAAAACTGTTAACTAACGAGCACCTCTCTCACAGGACGGTCAATTACGTAATGAATTTATTGACGTTCTCGCTATCTTCGAGCATGATGTCAACTAAAGGGGAGCGTAGTGCACTGTGGTGTAATATAACACAAAAATAGCCCAGATGTCCCCTTGTATAGAATTAACCTGTCATGTTTGAAATTTATGCTTTGACAGAATTTAGTGTCCTTTGTTCTGAAAGGGATTTTATTAGCCACACACAAGTTTCAGAGTAATACAGTCGGTGTTCTGTGGTCTCCAACTAAACTGTTTCCACAAGTAGTATAGTTTAATCCAATCTTACTTACATGTATTTTTCGAGAAAAAGAAAATGAAGAGGTCTTTAAAATTCAACATGAAAAAACTGTATCTCCTCAAAATCTGCTGTTGCCCAAAGAAACAGAAGCAACTAAAATGGACCAACACGACTGAGAGCATTCAAATAGGCAACCAGTTCTGGGTACACACTGTTGCTTCTGGATGGGTGTCTTGCCCTGAGGTTTGCTTTTATATTTAATATATTACTCACATATTTACAGCTTCCTCCTTATATTTCTAAAGCTCTGAATGGATGCCAACTGGTACAAACATCTCACGCAAGACTGTGAAATACAGCTGAATTTAGAGCTGAGGACCCATATAGACTCAGAGCACCGTCAGAAAATGACAATGTGTCAGGAGACCTCTCAGGCAGAAGCAAAAGGTTTTGCCCCATGACACTATGTTGAGATGTCAAAACACATCTTCAAAAGTGGTAAATATTCAGCAAAAAAAAGTCCCAGGCACACTGTAAAGACAAGACAAATTCCACAGAGTTGCTCTTTTAGGTTAAAATATGGAGCAAAGCGCTGCCGCAATCATGCAAAAACACACAAAGGAGGAAATCTAATACATGGATGCATATGTCACAAATGCATTTAGTTTCTTTTGGTGCTGGTGAATTTAAAAATGGGGAACTAAATGAAGGAAGGAAGATTTTTTTAAAAAGTATATACAGGATAAGTGCAAGCAAATGAAATATGTGCACAGCAGCAAGTGCAAAAGCAATGAAGGGGGGTGACAAAACAGAGAAAAGGGTAATGAAGGAGGTGAGTTCGGTAATTGCCAGATAGGGTAAGAGAGAGAGAGGGAGAATGAGAGTGAGGGGGAGAGGATGGGGAAGGCCCTGGTGCAGTGTTTTCTGCCCTGTCACATACCAAGGAGCCCCCAGAGAGCCGTGGGAGCGCTGAGCTGCATCACGACCTCTTCTCTGATTTCATGCTTTGATGCTCTTCGCTCTTAGCGGTGCCAACTGTTTCAGCATCGCGAAAAACACCCGTCCTGTTTTATTCATAATGATGATACTACCATACAACAGCGTGTCTGGTGTACACTCCGGCTACGCTGCGGTAGCTCTCTCCGATTTAAGATTTCTCTACTGCCCTCTCTTTCTCTCAATCTCTGCATTACTACCTTCATCTTATTTCACCTCCTTTTCCTTCCACCTCTCTTCCCAGCCTTTCCTCCATTTCTTTTTCCTCACATCTCCTTTTGCTTTCCAATTTCTTCTCTCACTTCTCATTTCCCTTTCCTCATTTCCTTCCTACCTTTTCTCCCGTTCTACACTCCTGCTCCTCTCTCCTCTCCTCTGTGCTTCCCTCTCATTTACAGTATTTGCCTTAGTTTCCTCTTTCCTCCACTATCAACAGCTCCTTTACAGCGAGCGGCGTGTAATCACATTTGTACTACATCGTGTCAGTTTGATCGGATTCATGCCTCCGTCTTCTGCCACCCCCGCAGAAAAAGAGATTGAAGCTTTTTTGTCACATTTAAGTCATATCAGTGGGGGCAGGATTTCAATGGAATCTATATGAAAGTAACCTATTGTGGGGCTTCGAGTGCAGGCTTTAAAATGACTCACTCAGCATCAGTAATGATCCAACCTTCATTAACATTAAAGACTGTGATAATTCCCATGAAATACAGCGATGCTATGGAGCTGTGATAAGAGCGTGCGGTTAGACATGGTTTACTCGTGGCTGATATTGCTGGTGACAGCAGGTTTGGTGTCCGTATGCGAGCAGAAATGTGCACGCATTCAGACCCATCAAACACTCCCGCCTTTCCTCTTTCTCACACACAAACACACACACACACACACACATTCTCCCACACAATGTGGAGCGAGCTGCACTATTCAAGTAGTGTAATCTCTGCAGTGACGCTGCGATCTTACTGCAGTTTAGCCATGCTCAGCTGCCCCTGGACCACGCAGCCCCACACAGCCTGCCAGCTGGCTCATACAGACAGAGGGAGGGGGGGGAGAAAAAAGGAATTATAGGAAATGAGAAAAGACAAAGAGGGAGAAGAGACAGACAAAGTTGGGACACAACAAAGGCCAAGAAAGGAAAAAGGTGCAAGAGACGAGAAGATGGTGAAGTGAGCATGAAGAGAAGATAAAGTAGATCTGTAAAAAAAAAAAAAAGAAAGAAAGAAGGGAGGAAGTATTGACGGCAGAGGAGAGGTGGCTGTTAAGTGAAAACAGGGAGTTGAGAGAACGTCAAAGGGGAAAAAAATGAGGGGAGTTTCAGCAGGGAAAAGGCAGCCTAAGAGAACAAATAAGTAATGATAGGGCGATGTGTTCCCTTTTGTCTGTTGTGTCTGAGATGATGGCTAAGCCTCTCCCTCACATTGTTGGTGCACTAAACACCACCAATCTCTACCTCTCCCGTCCACCCACACCTCTCCCCCATTACTCCTCTCTAACTTGGTAATCTCGCCGCTTCAAAGCTGCTCTCCTCTTGCCTGTTCATCACACATATCACATCTCACCGTGTCTGTATTGCCTCCTGCTTCCTTCCCCACATCATACATCCATATTTCAGATATTTACAGTATTTCCCATCTCCTCCTCCTCCTCCACCTCCTCCTCCTCCTCCTCCTCCTGCTCCTAACCCATCACTCCATCCTTCATTCTGATGTAACGCTAAAGATTCCTGTGACATCGGGATACTGGTAGGACCAAATTGAATTCAGTAATCGAATCAGTATTTTACTCATCCATCCTATTCAGGCCTTGGTGTTTTTCATACTGCATTATCCCATTACATTCAGCTCTTTCTGTGCAGTGTGCCCCTGTCTCTGCCTGTTATGCGGTTAATAGAGCTGCACGCTGCAACTGTGATGGGAGTCCAGCTCAGGTAGAACTAACCAAATGGCTATTTTCCAAAATTCTGTAATTCAAATGTTTGTTTGTTTTTTGGTGGGCGAACTAAATTGCTCAGTGAAATGAATAGTTTCTTCTGTTTTTGAACTTTTGATTTATTTAAAAGGTATTTGGTTTTTGGAGGGTAGGGGTTATTTTTCACCTGTTTTTTCTAGGAAGAGACACTTCCACTGTACTGTTAAGTCCATTTTTGGCCATATAGACGGCTGTTTGCCTCCTCTAAAAAAAACCATCTACTTCTTTTCACCTGCCATTTGGTACACTGACATGCCCACAAGAAATCAGGTTACTTGGAGAATTCAGTTTGCACAGTAAACATATTATATACTTTGACTTACAATATGTTTATATTGTGTTTCTTATAGTTCCAGTGTTAACCAGACTTTGAGTGGAATTATTTTGAAAACACTCATTTAGTGTATCGTCAAGTTTTTACCTTTGTAAATGTAGTTCCACTGATCATATATCCTAAATAACACACACCATGTTTCTTACATGTGCTTGATGTTGAATAAATAGGAGACATGTTGAGTTGTCACAGTATAGAAAACACAGGTTTCGTAAAGGTCCTGCATGCTGCTGGTTTACTAGGACACTCATACCCCTTTTCCACCAAGAAGAACCAGGTGCTAGTTCCATGCTGGTGCTAGGGCTGGTGCTTAGTTGGTTCCAATATAAGAACCGGTTGCTTTTCCATCAGCAAGCAGCCAAGTTAGAGCCACATCATACGTCACTGCATACGTAGTTTACCGAACAACACTTGTGCCACACAGAAGTCCACACAGGACTCCAGACTAACTGTTTTATCGGTGTGACCAACTTTCTCATTTGTTCGCACTTCTCACCTTGTCACAGGCAAAACATATGACTTGCTGAACGTTTTCTTATCGATAGTTTTGAGAGTTTTGAGAGCCTGGAGTCGGTGCTTAAGCAGTGGAAAAACAAAGAACTGGTGTGAAGTCAGGCACTAGCACTGGAACCAGTTTGGTGGAAAAGGGGCATCAATGGAACCG
The DNA here is from genome assembly GCF_000690725.1 of Stegastes partitus. Classification (NCBI taxonomy): domain Eukaryota; kingdom Metazoa; phylum Chordata; class Actinopteri; family Pomacentridae; genus Stegastes; species Stegastes partitus. Next base: position 151,992 of record NW_007577965.1, read on the forward strand.
AGCCATCCCATCATTAATATACCTGTGCCTTTCCTACTGTGACAAGTCAAAATGTCTATCACCAAACCCACTCAAGTGCATGTGAGCACACGAAGTGAGGAGGATGCAACACAGATGGAAAAACTTCCAAGATCACAACTCCTTTTGCACAACTAAACCAACCACTAGTGCAGCTACATGATCCTTCACTAGCTTCTCATACTTTTATACCTGCCAGTTGTGATAAGGTGACCAAGCCGCAGGTGCTAAAACTGAACATGCATCTGTTGGATGCTCTATTTTACAGCTTTTTTTTTTTCACTGCTAACACCAGTTCCCCATAAAGAGGCTATCTAACTGCCAGGCTGTCACTGCAAAACAACAGCCTTGTTGTCCTGCTTAGTTAAATAAAGGTTACATAAGACACATGAAAAACGGGTCCGCCTTATCGCATTCATCCACAGATTGAACTAACTGTCTATTTCTGCACTTGAAGGCAATAAAATATTGCCATGGCACCTGTAAAACATCAACTCACTCCAGTTTGTTGGCTATAATTAAGTGTAATTAGTCTGGAAAACTCCAAATGGATACCAACAAGGTCACAGTAATCATGCAGGCTACGCTCCGACATGCACACACACACACATATATATACACCAATCATGTTCACCTCGACGGGGGAGGAGCCTCGGGGCAATCAGTAGGAGAAAAGAGAGGAGAATGGGGGAGGATGGGAGAAGAAAAGGGAGGCACATAGAATGGAGGGTGAGGGGATGGAGTCACGAACAAGGAGAAGCAGAGCGTAGAGCATGAATGCCTGCAGGACTTTACTTGGCTAGAGAGGGAGAAAAGAGTTTACATGGATACTTGGAAAGAAAAATGAAGGTTTCGCGCACACAACATCTTGTCAGGACTTAACAGGGACGACATATAGAAATAAATGTAATTGCTGTTGTTAGGATATATTAATAATATGAGTTTGAAAAGGTACAAGAATACATTTTGAGTTTAACAGGGGTATGCACATTTCTTATTTTACACATTCACTCAAACTTTCAGTCACAACTTCCATTCTCAAAAAGTCGCCACCGTATCAATGTTGCTGTGAAGTTGATGTATTGTCACGTCTCACTGTGGCGGTTAGTATCTAAGGGCTGTGTGCCTGATTTAATGTCCTCTCCACTCTGGTACTGACACAATGAGTCAGCCCCTGTACACAGCTCTGTGGTGATGGATTATACACCTGCAGCTACTGGGACTGCTGAGACTCCACCTCAACCCGCAGAGCACACAGGGAATACTAGGTACCCTCTTAATCCTGACACGGAGACCAGCGGACCGAAACACCTCATCCATGTGACACTCTGTTATTGGATAAAGTGTGACATGTATAGTACAAACACGCACAACCAATACGGTTTTTCAAGACGAGTGATATCCCTCAGAAAGACGTGGCAGTTTCACACAATATACTTAATCCATCCATCCATTATCTATACACCGCTTAATCTAGGGTCGCGGGGGGGCTGGAGCTTATCCCAGCTGACTTAGGGTGAAGGCAGGGGACACCCTGGACAGGTCACCAGTCTATCACAGGGCTACACTTAGAGACAGACAAGTACACTCACATTCACACCTACGGACAATTTAGAATCAACAATTAACCTCAACATGGGTTTGGACTGTGTGGGAGGAAGCTGGAGAACCCGGAGAGAACCCACGCTGCACGGGGAGAACATGCAAACTCCACGCAGAAAGATCCCAGTACCCCCACCGGGATGCTAACCGGTAACCTTCTTGCTGCGAGGCAACAGTGCTACCAACTGCACCACCTTGCAGCCCATAAACTGAATCAAACTATAATTCTAGCATGCAACATGTTTATAAAGTACACTTGTCTGCTAAAATGGTTTGATTCTGGGTGTAGCTGTATCAGAAGTGCTCTTTGTGTATAATATTCGATATGTAGGATGCTGGTCAGTTGCACCTTTACATCCAGACCACCAGGAAAAGAAGTTGCTTTCAGTAAACCTCTGCAGATCCAAAGTCATATTTTATGATGAAACAGTTAAAGTCATACACTTTTGTTTGCTATATTTCTGAAAGTAACGTGACACTTACATGAGCATGGAGACCAGTTACTAGTTATTTAAAGGAGTGCAGCAGTGACTCGTTCTATTTGTTGGGCTTATGAGGGCCTTTTTTTAAAGTCAAAGTCTGTTGAGGTGAGGCCCAGCTTTGAGGCCTAAGTATAGGTCAAGCTTCAAGAGCAGTGGATCCCATAGTGCAGCAGTACATCGTCTGATTAGACACCATTCCTGCTGTTTTTGTAATAATGCAAATATGAATCAAGCTCCATACATCTAAAGGTGCACAAGGCAAGAGGATGGTAATCCATTTTTAAAAAAATTCCTAAAAAACACAATTCAAAATCATAAAAACTAAACGAACACGCTCAGTTCAATTAACACTGAAGCAACTGCATTATTTCATGTCAGCACAAACAGATGCATAATCACTCACCGACACACAAACACATGGGGGGTCCTTACCGAGCCATCCAGAGCTGGAGTTGGGGACACACATGTCTGTCTCGGCGCTGGGCAGCACAAAGCCCACCACGAACACCTCCACCCCATCTGACATGAGCGCCAGCCCGAGTACCAGGAACAGCTGCCACTGGAACCTCCCGTGGCCACACTCCTGGATGATCAGCTCGTACTGCTGGGCCAGCTCCTCCTCATCCGCCTGCCTCTCCTGCTCCAGATCCTTACGGTCCCTTGTGGAGTCTGACACCGGTTGTCCCACCGCCACCTGGCCCTCCTTATGCTTCTTCCCGTCTCCTGCCGATGGGATCCCCTGGTACTCACCCTCGTAGATCTCATCCTCATCATCATGGCCCTCCGTGGCATCGCTGGAGCCTTCCTCGTTGTCGTGGTAACCCTCTCCATCCTGCCTCGGCGGGTTCCTGTAGAAATCCTCATCCTCGTCTTCCTCGTCCTGGAATCGGCTGTAGTTGCGATGAGTTGAGTATTCGTCCGTAGCGCGATCGACGACTTTGTTGACTTTCTTTGTTGCGTGCCGCTTGGCCTCCTTGACCATGCCCTTGGCCCCCTTAACCAGGGAAGTCCTGTTATTGTAAGTGTCCTCCATTCTGGCTCCACTGGCAGGTCTTCACGGGGGTGGGTTCGGCGGATAGTTAGAAGCAGAAGAAGGAGGGAAGAGGGGAAAGAGGGGTGATGTAAGCTGATGAGGGGATTGCAGGAATTGTGAGATCAGTTGGTCTCGAGATGCAGCAGGGGAGGAAAACTCTTGAGTCTGCAGTCACCACAGGAGACAACCCACAATGGCAATCATCGGCCTGGCTGGAAGACATGGGGGAAGGGGAAGCAACAGACAAAATTTAAAAAAAAAAAAAAAAAGGAAAAGCAAAAGGAAGGACAGGGGAGAGATGAAAGAGAAAGAAAGTCAGAAACAGGGAGATGTTCATCAAACAGCGCCAGTAACTCACGTCTCCTCCACGACATCCATAACTATCTCAGACGCACCGTTGACGCCCCAGCGACAGCACATACCCCTTTAATCATTCACTCACCATTCTTCCGAGGCCTTTTAATCATTTGGACTGATGTGAGGGAAAATGATTTTCTTTTTTTTTTTAACTCTCAGTTTTCATTCAAAACGAACAGTCAATTTCCAGAGGCGCTCTCCTTGTTCTATATTTCATGAGTTGGTCTTAGTTTCAAGGAGGTGATTGTTTTAAACAGAGATGCTGAATCTGCTGAATCACGATCAGCTCAGAGGAGCAGAAGCTAATAAACAAGGCTCTGCCCAAAATCAATTTGTCCCCAATAAAGAGATGTTTCATTATAATGGGAGTGACGAACCAACTGGAACGGCACTGTCATATTTAATCTGTGCAAAGAAAGGAGGAAAGGAGGAATGGTCACGAGTGGATACACAGACACAGGATGCAGCCACATAGTAGAAACACACACAAGAGATGCTCTGCAAGGCACCTGACTTTGTGTAGTCGAGTGTTTTTAACACATAAAATAGGTTACGCGTAGTTGCAAAACAGACATGCAGCAACATGTTATGCACATATGTGACACAGCGTGGACAGGGAAGCCCTTTTGCCATCTTGGCACACCAGTGATGGGAGGGAGACCCCAGCCTAACAGGAAAGTGATGTAACATGATTTCATGTGAGAACTCCACAGGCTCACTCTTGCCTGTTTATCCGATAATTTGCACAGCAAGCACAGATGCACCGCCGTTATCAAACGAACACAAACCTGATTACAAAGTCCAATCTGTTAAATTAGAAAAATCCTAAATTGTTCACTTTATCATAAAACATTTCTAGATAAGATAGAGTGCATATTTATGGGCAGGGTGGGGATGGTCAGAGATGTCCGCTGTGTGTGTGTGTGTGTGTGTGTGTGTGTGTGTGTGGTCAGAAATGTCCAGTGTGTGCGGTTCCCGTGTGTCTAAGAGCTGCTCACCACAGCCTCTAATGAACACTGAAGCCTTGTCAGGAGGACACAAATCACAGGGCCAGCTCCAGCTCCCATAATGCAATTTTACTGGGCAAAATGACACTGCTGATTCAAGGTGACTCTACTAATCCCTTTTGGCTCATTGGATGACTTCTGTGGTTATGAGCACACTCCTTTACACATAGACTGATCATTTTTAACGCCACCATCGACACCGGTGGTGCCTCAGATATGGTCAGAGGGATGAGTTCAATCACAGCTTTTGAGCAATCTGTTTGTTTCCTTTGTCCAAAAGCAACAGCGCAAGGGGTCAACTTCTGCTGAGAAGCCCGATTATCTATTTCTTCGCTATTTTTTTCCCACAGTAGCCAATGTAGAAGATTGATATTCTTTCTTACAGTTATTCTTGGGTATTGCAGCTTTTTGTCATGTGTGGCGCTACACCTTTGAATGCATCTTTAGGTAAAACTCATTTTGGAACCCTCAGAGCTCAATGGTGCCACTATTGCTTCAAGATTAAGTCGTGTTGGCTATCAGACAGGTTTTTACTTAAAATGAGCATGCACACGCTGGCAAAAGGTTGGTTTCATTCTGGTGGAGGCTGCCTGTCGAAGAATCAATGGAGTGTATGGTGAGGCAACGCTGTCAGTGGTGATGAAGCTCAGAAGACACGCAGGCGACCCACCTCACCTGACCGCAGCTGACGAGACCCCGACAGGGCAGACAGCCCGAGCAATCACAATCACACTCTGTAACCACAAAGACTGCCAAACAAACCAATCTCTGTTTTATCTGATGGCATCTCCGCCACATTCTATCCCCCCCCCCTCATCGTCTTTGTTTCCTGCAGTCTCCCCCTTTAGCGTCTGTTATTTCCGCTGATGGTCGTTGGTCATTCTTTCATGAAATCACCTTTTTATTTTTAGGCCTTAACCGTGTTCCGCCTGCTTCAGTCAAGCCTCAGTATCAGTCAAGACATCAGTATGAGCAGTCGGAAATCCAGCCTCATCAGCCATCATTACTTCTCTTACAGGTAACCAAACAGTCTGAGCATTTGGTTCGACTGATAATAAACCGACACGGTGAGGAGGAAAAAAAGTTGAATCCATACACTGTCCCAGGGCATAGCCGTTCTCTATAATTAAAATAAAGGGAGTTAATATAGTGTGTGTACCATTTCTGTGAACCGTGTGAGGATGGCTGAAAATAGGCCTTGCTCTGGCGATACCCCCTGTCTGCATGATGGATGGCGGCCCTGCTTTCCTTCAACCTCTTTAAAATACTAAAAAAAAATTTAAAAAAACACTCTAGGTCAAGTATCACTTGGCCCCAAATTTCATCTTGCATGTACATAAGACAAATGAAGAGATTACAGTTGCAGGAGTTTTGGCCATACATCCAATAAATTATAGAAAAAAATATAAGAAATGTATGTTAATATCCAAAGCCTGCTTGTTTGACAACCTAAGTCCATTTCCTCTGCTGCTTATCATGAAGCATTAGTCAAAAGTGGCACGGTCATGAACCCTGAAATGAGCGTTTTAAGAGGAAAAAAAACATTAATTACACCATATTACATAGTAATGATGATGATGATGGTGAAAAACAGCCTCAGCCAGAACAACCTAAAACATAATGAGGCAATTATGAGCACAGTAAGAGTTTCCTACAAGCAGTTTGCTCTGTCCAGAGGATTGATGTCACCACAGGCTCTAATCTAGAAGTCCAGAAGTCACCGAACAGGTTGCCATGAGTAAGCAGGCTGTTAATAAGAAATTTTAGAAAATCAATTTTTGTCCAAGAATTTCAGGTTCTTTGACCCACAACTACTGGTGGAGACAAATACTTAATGCTCTCATAAGAACTTGAAGGAAAATCAATAGTGGCCTTTTTGGCTAAGTGCAGTTGTTCAGTCCAGACTTGGCCTCTTTCACTGCAACAAAAAAAAGTGCACGTAATGACGTGAAACAGTGAGGGCAGTGGTATCCCTCTGTTTCCTACACACACTAATTATTCCTTGTGTTTTACAGTTTACGTCCCCCGCTCAGTCTGAATGCCTTCCATCTCAGTCAGGTTTCAGTCGTCCCTGTCCTGCCCTCTCAAAGGCATGCGCAAGCACCGTGGCACGACGGGTGATTTGTTCTATTAGCATCAGAAGAAAGCAGGTCCAATCTCTAAGTGGGCAGAGCCGCATGTAATCCCATCAAAACGGAGCGCCCATGACCTCATCTGGAAGGCAGAAGCCCAACCAGCCCGGGACGTCTTGCGTTAGTGAGATTTCATCAAACCCTGATGCCATTACTGACTGAGTGGAGGAGGGAGAGAGGACAGTGGCGGTGTGTGGGGGAAACTGTTCCTCATGAGAATGGAATAACAAGTAGTTTAGCTTATGGACAAATTGTAGGAATCATGTCAGCAAACAGCACTGAAAGAGCCACCAGAGAGGATAAAGACTTAATAAGCATAACTGATTACAAAACATGGTAATGTTACATACAATGAATGCATAATGGGGCTGCAGCAGGTTGACATTTGGTTTTCCTGACATGAAGTTTAGTTAAGAAAAAAGGAATTCCCTATTTACAGTGATAAATTATATTCTGTAATCTGCTTACTTACATTGAAATACTAAGGGGTAAAAATGTATATGTTCAGAAATGTGTCCAGATGTGTAAATGTATTTAAATCACAAATTGTACACACAGAAAGAAAGAATATTTTAAATTGCAGGTAATACAAATATATCCCCCCTTTTTACTCTGATGGGCTATAAAGAGTGACGTGTGTTGTCACCTTTCCTTCAGTTTTTCCAGTAAAGCTGACGTTTGTTGGATCTTCTTGGTAAATACGTGGTCTCCCCGCTTTGCCAGACTTCACTGCTGACACAATACACAGGAGATATGAAACATAATGTGCCACCACCACTGTCTGGTGCAGATCTCATGCGTTGCAATGACGCAATAACCCAGATTAGGCCGGCGGATGCAAGATGTGACGCGTTTGCTGGTGATGCTTTTACAATGATTTGTCGCTTTTGTCAAACTGTTTCCTGTGCTGTGTGCCTAAATTCATAAAGGTTATGAGAATTCCCATAAAAAAGTGACTCATAAAAGACACTGTGATCCCCTCTCAGAGACAAGGTGTCTCATTCACAAGGATGACGAGAGGATTCTTGAAAGTGTAAGAGTTTAACCAAAATAAAGAATAATCTGCTAATTCCCTACTCTTGCTACAAAACGCGTAGACAGTTTTTTCAAGCTCTCTCTACTCTCTGCTACAGCGTCACTGACACATCATACTTTGTTCTTTGAGTCCTTTCTTTCCTCCAACACTGGAAGGCTGAAAGAAAATGTCTTCCTCTTAAAACAGCTGGTTTGTTACTGCATTAACTTTAGAAAAACTATACTACAAGTCAGATGGGTCAGATGTAGATTTGTTTGGATGCAGAGGAGAGATGTCATGAATCCCAATCACACTTCTGTTTACCATAGCAGAAAAAAAAAACAGACATCAGCTTGAAATCAGTGATTAAAATAAAATTTTTAAAAAAACAGATTTCTGCAACCTGCAATCACTGTGCATCACCTAACATTTTTTCCATTGATGGACCCCTTCAGTGTAAACCCAGCAGGACTACTACAGCAGCCTTGGGATTGCAAACAAAGCACTCTGCCACAGATTTCCAGTTCACCGGCTGTGTGCTTGTCAATCGCTCTCTGCCTCTTGAGGTGCAATTCATGGATGAGTCAGTTGCCTGTTCCCGCATCCTCTCCTCTCTTTTTTGGCGGCAGCGCAGAGTGCATTAACTGCCCCGGGGCAGGTGGCTGGATTGCACTACAGCATCAACAGTCCACAGCCAACAAGACTAAACTCTGCTCATGCCAAGGACAAGGATTCCTCTAAAACATGCTGCTGCATTAAAGACGGGCAAACTATGAACTCAATAGCCACCCAAACACTTAAAGTGTGCAAACTCACTGACAGACCTTATTAACGGAGCTTAAACCTGATCCTTGGCATCAACATGCACATAGGGGGTGTACAGAAAAACCCCAAATACTGAATGATGAAAACCCACAGTTAAAAAAAAAAGATGCAGAAACTGGAGCTGGACACTCCTAGTTATATCAATGAATAATACTTGGAGCCTACTTTCAACTAATGAAGCCAGTTTTTCATCACTTTTGCAGAAGGCATTTGGACTCAGTTTAGTGAACTCACATGCCCAGAAACAAGCCCAACTTCTAACAAACGACACATAAACTTATGAATTATTCTACATTCCTGTTCCCCAGCCTCGACGTTAGTTGGATTAACCAACGAAAAGGTGCAAGTAGATGAATTATATCTTCTCATAAGCTTTCATACGGAGGAATGCAAAAGGCTTTTTCCAACTAAGAAATCTTACAGTCAGCATGTTTTCAGCAAAAAAAAAAAAGTAATTACTTACCGTCATTCATGGCGAGAAGAGTGGACTGAGCTGATAGTTACCCATTCCACCAGACTCTGCTTTCTGGAGAGGGAAAAAAAAAATCTTGTGGGCTTTTTTTTTTTTTTTTTTTTTTTAGCTGAAGAATAGGATCGGAGGTAACTGCAAGCGCACGAAATGTTTTTCTTTTTTTTTCTTTCTTTCTTTTTTCTTTTTGCGATGCAGTCTCTCTCTGTGGCTGCAGCACTTCAGGAAAGCAGAGAGCGAAAGAGAGAGAGAGAGAGAGAGAGAGAGAGAGAGAGAGAGCTGGTGGGCAGGAGGGAGGCAGAGAGAGAAAGAGAGAGAGAGAGGCAGTGTGATCAATAATTGTATTTCATTGAGTGATGCGGGTAATTCCGTCTGATGGAACAATCTAGTTAGGTGACTGACGTGAAACACTGCGACGCATGAATGCCTAACAGATGAGGGTGGCTCGGATGGAAGCGGTCGCTGCTCGTCCATTCACTATACAGGGCAGATCACTGTTTTATATGAATGTGAACAAAGAGGTTCTGGGATGATGGTTGGAACATGAAAAATGGGACTTTTTGGGGGGGAGGGATGGGGGGTAAATGGTGGCAGTTTTGGCTGCTTGATCGAAAACTTTTTTCTTTTTTTTTTAAATGAATGTGAGCTGCAGGAGGTCTGAATTCTGGGAACAATAGTGAGTCTCTTTTTTTGCATTTCGGTGCTTTTAGCTTTTAGTTGCATCCTGAACCGTTTTCGTACAGTCTGGGGGGCTCACCTTGCTTGCAGAGCGCATTTTAACCCGCAGCGTGTCTCTGTCCGTGGCGCGTCTCCGTGCGTCAGGCTTGTGCGCCGAAGCCACACAGATGATTGTGCACATTCTCTCAACACGCTGAATGTTTTCGGTGCATAATTCTCAGTCACATGCATTTTTTCCTTAAACTTAATTACAAACTCTGCCGTCATATTCCTTCTCTGAAAGTCCCTTCCCTGAACCTTTCATGGTTGAAGTGTATCTAGCCGACAGAAATGGATGTTTGGATGGAAAACTTTCAGAACAGTAATGCATAAACAATACAATCATCTCAAGCACTATATATCACAGGGAAAATAAAATAATTGAATCACGATTATTGTTGGAAGGCAGGTTTTTCCAAGCACTTTAAAACTTTGACACACTGCCAGAACCACTATATACAAATATAGAATCAAATATACCCACATTCAACTTTGGTAATCCAGTTTTGCTGTACTATAAAAAGCTCTAAGATCTCACTGATTTCAAGCATCCTTCCACCACTGCCCTGTATTAACTGCCTCAATTTGATTTCATGTTAGATTTCATTATACATCAGTGGGACAGAGAAAGCTGAGCGAGGCGCCAAATACAGAAAGTGGACTGTAAATGGGGGAGGGTGGAAACAGTCCTATAGGGTACTAAATAATGTGCTTGAACTCCAAACCCATAAACATTAAAATATACAATCATGTGAAATATAATCTGTAGATTAGAGACAACGTTGTGACGCAGGGGATTGTATGAAAATGAGTTTCAGCTCCTGACTCATGAGCATGTCTTGTGTAGCTCAGCTTGTGTGTCATTCATATTTGGATAATTGGGCCCTTAATGGGACAAAAACAGTAAGAGTGGGAAGTCCAGGCCTCATAGCTTAGTGGAGGACAAACTATCCAATTAAAGGGGTTTCCATGTGGGTGATAGCTGCTTGATTCCTCCATGTTGAGCAGTAGTACGACGCAGGACTTCCAGTTTCTTTACACAGGTTCTTTTTGGGAGCTTTAGAGTTCCATCCATTANCCACCTTGCAGCCCATAAACTGAATCAAACTATAATTCTAGCATGCAACATGTTTATAAAGTACACTTGTCTGCTAAAATGGTTTGATTCTGGGTGTAGCTGTATCAGAAGTGCTCTTTGTGTATATTATTCAATATGTAGGATGCTGGTCAGTTGCACCTTTACATCCAGACCACCAGGAAAAGAAGTTGCTTTCAGTAAACCTCTGCAGATCCAAAGTCATATTTTATGATGAAACAGTTAAAATCATACACTTTTGTTTGCTATATTTCTGAAAGTAACGTGACACTTACATGAGCATGGAGACCAGTTACTAGTTATTTAAAGGAGTGCAGCAGTGACTCGTTCTATTTGTTGGGCTTATGAGGGCCTTTTTTTAAAGTCAAAGTCTGTTGAGGTGAGGCCCAGCTTTGAGGCCTAAGTATAGGTCAAGCTTCAAGAGCAGTGGATCCCATAGTGCAGCAGTACATCGTCTGATTAGACACCATTCCTGCTGTTTTTGTAATAATGCAAATATGAATCAAGCTCCATACATCTAAAGGTGCACAAGGCAAGAGGATGGTAATCCATTTTTAAAAAAATTCCTAAAAAACACAATTCAAAATCATAAAAACTAAACGAACACGCTCAGTTCAATTAACACTGAAGCAACTGCATTATTTCATGTCAGCACAAACAGATGCATAATCACTCACCGACACACAAACACATGGGGGGTCCTTACCGAGCCATCCAGAGCTGGAGTTGGGGACACACATGTCTGTCTCGGCGCTGGGCAGCACAAAGCCCACCACGAACACCTCCACCCCATCTGACATGAGCGCCAGCCCGAGTACCAGGAACAGCTGCCACTGGAACCTCCCGTGGCCACACTCCTGGATGATCAGCTCGTACTGCTGGGCCAGCTCCTCCTCATCCGCCTGCCTCTCCTGCTCCAGATCCTTACGGTCCCTTGTGGAGTCTGACACCGGTTGTCCCACCGCCACCTGGCCCTCCTTATGCTTCTTCCCGTCTCCTGCCGATGGGATCCCCTGGTACTCACCCTCGTAGATCTCATCCTCATCATCATGGCCCTCCGTGGCATCGCTGGAGCCTTCCTCGTTGTCGTGGTAACCCTCTCCATCCTGCCTCGGCGGGTTCCTGTAGAAATCCTCATCCTCGTCTTCCTCGTCCTGGAATCGGCTGTAGTTGCGATGAGTTGAGTATTCGTCCGTAGCGCGATCGACGACTTTGTTGACTTTCTTTGTTGCGTGCCGCTTGGCCTCCTTGACCATGCCCTTGGCCCCCTTAACCAGGGAAGTCCTGTTATTGTAAGTGTCCTCCATTCTGGCTCCACTGGCAGGTCTTCACGGGGGTGGGTTCGGCGGATAGTTAGAAGCAGAAGAAGGAGGGAAGAGGGGAAAGAGGGGTGATGTAAGCTGATGAGGGGATTGCAGGAATTGTGAGATCAGTTGGTCTCGAGATGCAGCAGGGGAGGAAAACTCTTGAGTCTGCAGTCACCACAGGAGACAACCCACAATGGCAATCATCGGCCTGGCTGGAAGACATGGGGGAAGGGGAAGCAACAGACAAAATTTAAAAAAAAAAAAAAAAAGGAAAAGCAAAAGGAAGGACAGGGGAGAGATGAAAGAGAAAGAAAGTCAGAAACAGGGAGATGTTCATCAAACAGCGCCAGTAACTCACGTCTCCTCCACGACATCCATAACTATCTCAGACGCACCGTTGACGCCCCAGCGACAGCACATACCCCTTTAATCATTCACTCACCATTCTTCCGAGGCCTTTTAATCATTTGGACTGATGTGAGGGAAAATGATTTTCTTTTTTTTTTTAACTCTCAGTTTTCATTCAAAACGAACAGTCAATTTCCAGAGGCGCTCTCCTTGTTCTATATTTCATGAGTTGGTCTTAGTTTCAAGGAGGTGATTGTTTTAAACAGAGATGCTGAATCTGCTGAATCACGATCAGCTCAGAGGAGCAGAAGCTAATAAACAAGGCTCTGCCCAAAATCAATTTGTCCCCAATAAAGAGATGTTTCATTATAATGGGAGTGACGAACCAACTGGAACGGCACTGTCATATTTAATCTGTGCAAAGAAAGGAGGAAAGGAGGAATGGTCACGAGTGGATACACAGACACAGGATGCAGCCACATAGTAGAAACACACACAAGAGATGCTCTGCAAGGCACCTGACTTTGTGTAGTCGAGTGTTTTTAACACATAAAATAGGTTACGCGTAGTTGCAAAACAGACATGCAGCAACATGTTATGCACATATGTGACACAGCGTGGACAGGGAAGCCCTTTTGCCATCTTGGCACACCAGTGATGGGAGGGAGACCCCAGCCTAACAGGAAAGTGATGTAACATGATTTCATGTGAGAACTCCACAGGCTCACTCTTGCCTGTTTATCCGATAATTTGCACAGCAAGCACAGATGCACCGCCGTTATCAAACGAACACAAACCTGATTACAAAGTCCAATCTGTTAAATTAGAAAAATCCTAAATTGTTCACTTTATCATAAAACATTTCTAGATAAGATAGAGTGCATATTTATGGGCAGGGTGGGGATGGTCAGAGATGTCCGCTGTGTGTGTGTGTGTGTGTGTGTGTGTGTGTGTGTGGTCAGAAATGTCCAGTGTGTGCGGTTCCCGTGTGTCTAAGAGCTGCTCACCACAGCCTCTAATGAACACTGAAGCCTTGTCAGGAGGACACAAATCACAGGGCCAGCTCCAGCTCCCATAATGCAATTTTACTGGGCAAAATGACACTGCTGATTCAAGGTGACTCTACTAATCCCTTTTGGCTCATTGGATGACTTCTGTGGTTATGAGCACACTCCTTTACACATAGACTGATCATTTTTAACGCCACCATCGACACCGGTGGTGCCTCAGATATGGTCAGAGGGATGAGTTCAATCACAGCTTTTGAGCAATCTGTTTGTTTCCTTTGTCCAAAAGCAACAGCGCAAGGGGTCAACTTCTGCTGAGAAGCCCGATTATCTATTTCTTCGCTATTTTTTTCCCACAGTAGCCAATGTAGAAGATTGATATTCTTTCTTACAGTTATTCTTGGGTATTGCAGCTTTTTGTCATGTGTGGCGCTACACCTTTGAATGCATCTTTAGGTAAAACTCATTTTGGAACCCTCAGAGCTCAATGGTGCCACTATTGCTTCAAGATTAAGTCGTGTTGGCTATCAGACAGGTTTTTACTTAAAATGAGCATGCACACGCTGGCAAAAGGTTGGTTTCATTCTGGTGGAGGCTGCCTGTCGAAGAATCAATGGAGTGTATGGTGAGGCAACGCTGTCAGTGGTGATGAAGCTCAGAAGACACGCAGGCGACCCACCTCACCTGACCGCAGCTGACGAGACCCCGACAGGGCAGACAGCCCGAGCAATCACAATCACACTCTGTAACCACAAAGACTGCCAAACAAACCAATCTCTGTTTTATCTGATGGCATCTCCGCCACATTCTATCCCCCCCCCCTCATCGTCTTTGTTTCCTGCAGTCTCCCCCTTTAGCGTCTGTTATTTCCGCTGATGGTCGTTGGTCATTCTTTCATGAAATCACCTTTTTATTTTTAGGCCTTAACCGTGTTCCGCCTGCTTCAGTCAAGCCTCAGTATCAGTCAAGACATCAGTATGAGCAGTCGGAAATCCAGCCTCATCAGCCATCATTACTTCTCTTACAGGTAACCAAACAGTCTGAGCATTTGGTTCGACTGATAATAAACCGACACGGTGAGGAGGAAAAAAAGTTGAATCCATACACTGTCCCAGGGCATAGCCGTTCTCTATAATTAAAATAAAGGGAGTTAATATAGTGTGTGTACCATTTCTGTGAACCGTGTGAGGATGGCTGAAAATAGGCCTTGCTCTGGCGATACCCCCTGTCTGCATGATGGATGGCGGCCCTGCTTTCCTTCAACCTCTTTAAAATACTAAAAAAAAATTTAAAAAAACACTCTAGGTCAAGTATCACTTGGCCCCAAATTTCATCTTGCATGTACATAAGACAAATGAAGAGATTACAGTTGCAGGAGTTTTGGCCATACATCCAATAAATTATAGAAAAAAATATAAGAAATGTATGTTAATATCCAAAGCCTGCTTGTTTGACAACCTAAGTCCATTTCCTCTGCTGCTTATCATGAAGCATTAGTCAAAAGTGGCACGGTCATGAACCCTGAAATGAGCGTTTTAAGAGGAAAAAAAACATTAATTACACCATATTACATAGTAATGATGATGATGATGGTGAAAAACAGCCTCAGCCAGAACAACCTAAAACATAATGAGGCAATTATGAGCACAGTAAGAGTTTCCTACAAGCAGTTTGCTCTGTCCAGAGGATTGATGTCACCACAGGCTCTAATCTAGAAGTCCAGAAGTCACCGAACAGGTTGCCATGAGTAAGCAGGCTGTTAATAAGAAATTTTAGAAAATCAATTTTTGTCCAAGAATTTCAGGTTCTTTGACCCACAACTACTGGTGGAGACAAATACTTAATGCTCTCATAAGAACTTGAAGGAAAATCAATAGTGGCCTTTTTGGCTAAGTGCAGTTGTTCAGTCCAGACTTGGCCTCTTTCACTGCAACAAAAAAAAGTGCACGTAATGACGTGAAACAGTGAGGGCAGTGGTATCCCTCTGTTTCCTACACACACTAATTATTCCTTGTGTTTTACAGTTTACGTCCCCCGCTCAGTCTGAATGCCTTCCATCTCAGTCAGGTTTCAGTCGTCCCTGTCCTGCCCTCTCAAAGGCATGCGCAAGCACCGTGGCACGACGGGTGATTTGTTCTATTAGCATCAGAAGAAAGCAGGTCCAATCTCTAAGTGGGCAGAGCCGCATGTAATCCCATCAAAACGGAGCGCCCATGACCTCATCTGGAAGGCAGAAGCCCAACCAGCCCGGGACGTCTTGCGTTAGTGAGATTTCATCAAACCCTGATGCCATTACTGACTGAGTGGAGGAGGGAGAGAGGACAGTGGCGGTGTGTGGGGGAAACTGTTCCTCATGAGAATGGAATAACAAGTAGTTTAGCTTATGGACAAATTGTAGGAATCATGTCAGCAAACAGCACTGAAAGAGCCACCAGAGAGGATAAAGACTTAATAAGCATAACTGATTACAAAACATGGTAATGTTACATACAATGAATGCATAATGGGGCTGCAGCAGGTTGACATTTGGTTTTCCTGACATGAAGTTTAGTTAAGAAAAAAGGAATTCCCTATTTACAGTGATAAATTATATTCTGTAATCTGCTTACTTACATTGAAATACTAAGGGGTAAAAATGTATATGTTCAGAAATGTGTCCAGATGTGTAAATGTATTTAAATCACAAATTGTACACACAGAAAGAAAGAATATTTTAAATTGCAGGTAATACAAATATATCCCCCCTTTTTACTCTGATGGGCTATAAAGAGTGACGTGTGTTGTCACCTTTCCTTCAGTTTTTCCAGTAAAGCTGACGTTTGTTGGATCTTCTTGGTAAATACGTGGTCTCCCCGCTTTGCCAGACTTCACTGCTGACACAATACACAGGAGATATGAAACATAATGTGCCACCACCACTGTCTGGTGCAGATCTCATGCGTTGCAATGACGCAATAACCCAGATTAGGCCGGCGGATGCAAGATGTGACGCGTTTGCTGGTGATGCTTTTACAATGATTTGTCGCTTTTGTCAAACTGTTTCCTGTGCTGTGTGCCTAAATTCATAAAGGTTATGAGAATTCCCATAAAAAAGTGACTCATAAAAGACACTGTGATCCCCTCTCAGAGACAAGGTGTCTCATTCACAAGGATGACGAGAGGATTCTTGAAAGTGTAAGAGTTTAACCAAAATAAAGAATAATCTGCTAATTCCCTACTCTTGCTACAAAACGCGTAGACAGTTTTTTCAAGCTCTCTCTACTCTCTGCTACAGCGTCACTGACACATCATACTTTGTTCTTTGAGTCCTTTCTTTCCTCCAACACTGGAAGGCTGAAAGAAAATGTCTTCCTCTTAAAACAGCTGGTTTGTTACTGCATTAACTTTAGAAAAACTATACTACAAGTCAGATGGGTCAGATGTAGATTTGTTTGGATGCAGAGGAGAGATGTCATGAATCCCAATCACACTTCTGTTTACCATAGCAGAAAAAAAAAACAGACATCAGCTTGAAATCAGTGATTAAAATAAAATTTTTAAAAAAACAGATTTCTGCAACCTGCAATCACTGTGCATCACCTAACATTTTTTCCATTGATGGACCCCTTCAGTGTAAACCCAGCAGGACTACTACAGCAGCCTTGGGATTGCAAACAAAGCACTCTGCCACAGATTTCCAGTTCACCGGCTGTGTGCTTGTCAATCGCTCTCTGCCTCTTGAGGTGCAATTCATGGATGAGTCAGTTGCCTGTTCCCGCATCCTCTCCTCTCTTTTTTGGCGGCAGCGCAGAGTGCATTAACTGCCCCGGGGCAGGTGGCTGGATTGCACTACAGCATCAACAGTCCACAGCCAACAAGACTAAACTCTGCTCATGCCAAGGACAAGGATTCCTCTAAAACATGCTGCTGCATTAAAGACGGGCAAACTATGAACTCAATAGCCACCCAAACACTTAAAGTGTGCAAACTCACTGACAGACCTTATTAACGGAGCTTAAACCTGATCCTTGGCATCAACATGCACATAGGGGGTGTACAGAAAAACCCCAAATACTGAATGATGAAAACCCACAGTTAAAAAAAAAAGATGCAGAAACTGGAGCTGGACACTCCTAGTTATATCAATGAATAATACTTGGAGCCTACTTTCAACTAATGAAGCCAGTTTTTCATCACTTTTGCAGAAGGCATTTGGACTCAGTTTAGTGAACTCACATGCCCAGAAACAAGCCCAACTTCTAACAAACGACACATAAACTTATGAATTATTCTACATTCCTGTTCCCCAGCCTCGACGTTAGTTGGATTAACCAACGAAAAGGTGCAAGTAGATGAATTATATCTTCTCATAAGCTTTCATACGGAGGAATGCAAAAGGCTTTTTCCAACTAAGAAATCTTACAGTCAGCATGTTTTCAGCAAAAAAAAAAAAGTAATTACTTACCGTCATTCATGGCGAGAAGAGTGGACTGAGCTGATAGTTACCCATTCCACCAGACTCTGCTTTCTGGAGAGGGAAAAAAAAAATCTTGTGGGCTTTTTTTTTTTTTTTTTTTTTTTAGCTGAAGAATAGGATCGGAGGTAACTGCAAGCGCACGAAATGTTTTTCTTTTTTTTTCTTTCTTTCTTTTTTCTTTTTGCGATGCAGTCTCTCTCTGTGGCTGCAGCACTTCAGGAAAGCAGAGAGCGAAAGAGAGAGAGAGAGAGAGAGAGAGAGAGAGAGAGAGAGCTGGTGGGCAGGAGGGAGGCAGAGAGAGAAAGAGAGAGAGAGAGGCAGTGTGATCAATAATTGTATTTCATTGAGTGATGCGGGTAATTCCGTCTGATGGAACAATCTAGTTAGGTGACTGACGTGAAACACTGCGACGCATGAATGCCTAACAGATGAGGGTGGCTCGGATGGAAGCGGTCGCTGCTCGTCCATTCACTATACAGGGCAGATCACTGTTTTATATGAATGTGAACAAAGAGGTTCTGGGATGATGGTTGGAACATGAAAAATGGGACTTTTGGGGGGGGAGGGATGGGGGGTAAATGGTGGCAGTTTTGGCTGCTTGATCGAAAACTTTTTTCTTTTTTTTTTAAATGAATGTGAGCTGCAGGAGGTCTGAATTCTGGGAACAATAGTGAGTCTCTTTTTTTGCATTTCGGTGCTTTTAGCTTTTAGTTGCATCCTGAACCGTTTTCGTACAGTCTGGGGGGCTCACCTTGCTTGCAGAGCGCATTTTAACCCGCAGCGTGTCTCTGTCCGTGGCGCGTCTCCGTGCGTCAGGCTGGTGCGCCGAAGCCACACAGATGATTGTGCACATTCTCTCAACACGCTGAATGTTTTCGGTGCATAATTCTCAGTCACATGCATTTTTTCCTTAAACTTAATTACAAACTCTGCCGTCATATTCCTTCTCTGAAAGTCCCTTCCCTGAACCTTTCATGGTTGAAGTGTATCTAGCCGACAGAAATGGATGTTTGGATGGAAAACTTTCAGAACAGTAATGCATAAACAATACAATCATCTCAAGCACTATATATCACAGGGAAAATAAAATAATTGAATCACGATTATTGTTGGAAGGCAGGTTTTTCCAAGCACTTTAAAACTTTGACACACTGCCAGAACCACTATATACAAATATAGAATCAAATATACCCACATTCAACTTTGGTAATCCAGTTTTGCTGTACTATAAAAAGCTCTAAGATCTCACTGATTTCAAGCATCCTTCCACCACTGCCCTGTATTAACTGCCTCAATTTGATTTCATGTTAGATTTCATTATACATCAGTGGGACAGAGAAAGCTGAGCGAGGCGCCAAATACAGAAAGTGGACTGTAAATGGGGGAGGGTGGAAACAGTCCTATAGGGTACTAAATAATGTGCTTGAACTCCAAACCCATAAACATTAAAATATACAATCATGTGAAATATAATCTGTAGATTAGAGACAACGTTGTGACGCAGGGGATTGTATGAAAATGAGTTTCAGCTCCTGACTCATGAGCATGTCTTGTTTAGCTCAGCTTGTGTGTCATTCATATTTGGATAATTGGGCCCTTAATGGGACAAAAACAGTAAGAGTGGGAAGTCCAGGCCTCATAGCTTAGTGGAGGACAAGCTATCCAATTAAAGGGGTTTCCATGTGGGTGATAGCTGCTTGATTCCTCCATGTTGAGCAGTAGTACGACGCAGGACTTCCAGTTTCTTTACACAGGTTCTTTTTGGGAGCTTTAGAGTTCCATCCATTATCTATACACCGCTTAATCCTCACTAGGATCGCAGGGGGGGCTGAAGCCTATCCCAGCTGACTTAGGGTGAAGGCAGGGGACACCCTGGACAGGTCACCAGTCTATTGCAGGGCTACACTTAGAGACAGACAACCAAGCACACTCACATTCACACCTACGGACAATTTAGAATCACCAATTAACCTCAACCTGTTTTTGGACTGTGTGGGAGGAAGCCGGAGAACCCGGAGAGAACCCACGCTGCACGGGGAGAACATGCAAACTCCACACAGAAAGATCCCGGCAATCTTCTTGCTGCGAGGCAACGGTGGCAACTACCGAGCCACCTTGCAGCCCTTCACAGTTGCTCTACTATATTTTCTTGTGAAACTGAAGCTCTTTTATGGAGGGCAGCAGCACTTATTAAGGCGAAAAAAACATTTTCTACTACTGGATGGTCACAAACAACATCCAGCACTATAGACTGAGGGCCAGGACCTCTGCTGCTTGATAGTCCTAATCACAACAAGTCGTACAGATACTTCTGAATATGGACAAGTGTCATGAATACAACTTTGATGCGAATAACAGAAGGACACTTTGGCATACATCACATTATATACACCAACTTGTGCATGCGTTAGATGGATTCGGTGCGAATTCAGTGCAAAAAAACCCTCATTCACATTCAGTACTCCTTGTTCATTACATTATACTACACAATAAAAGCCTGAGAAGGTGCTTGAATGGCAGCATCCTTGGTTACAACAGTTCTGCATCTTGTGTCAGAATTGTGTTTTTTATTTATGCCATTATATTTTCAGCTTACAGCTTGTTTGGGGTTCTTGTTTGTTGTTCAAGTATTATGTTTACAAATTCATTTTCCTCGTCTACACCGTGTTTTCCCTTCATTCACACTCCGCCGAGCTTAATTTGACAATCTAAAGCAACAACGCGCAGCGAGCGAAACCCTCGATTCTCACATGCAATTTAAGCAAAGCAAAACACTAATTTTTTTTTCCCTCAGCCCACAAGCGATGACCACAGAGGGAGCAAAAGTATTGACGAACACCACACAAAGATTATACAATCCTGTTATAGTAATTGCATAACCTAACACAGGCTCTCAGAGATAAGTAGGCTCTTCAGATAAAGTGTGAGACAGCGACTGCCTGTGTGCCTGCTATGTCAGATCCTAATGCCTTTGAAACCCGCGAGTGATTCCTGGAGAAATTGAGGGTAGTGGTGGTGGTGGTGGTGGGGGGAGAGAGGAAATGATGGACTGATGCAAGCACGGGGACATTCAGCCTTTCAGTATTCACATCATTAAAGCCTGCAAACTACACCAGCACAACCAGTGAGACTCCGCTGCGCAGTCCACTGCAGAGAACGACTACCTGCAAGCTCTTTGATGTATTGCATCCCGTCCACGTAAATCCTTGCTCTCATTTTTAGACAAACTCAAAATCAATTGCTCCGTGTTAAAACACCTCACGTGGAGGAAATGCAGTGAACGGTGCAGTCTGCTTCAGCACTTCGCCTCCTGACTTGGTTTTAAACACCAAGACACGGCTGTAACTCCGGGTTGTGCTTCATATTCACCACAAAGGACGCTGAATAGGACTGTAAATGATGCATACACCACTCGCACACACGCACACACACCACAAAAGCATGCAAAGGCACACACACACATACACATACATACACATAAAACCAATGAAAAGCATTGCTGTTTTTCCTCTGAATTTGATGATTCACAGAAGCAGTGACCTGGGGTTTGGGACAATCTCTGCTTTTGATTCAGAGTTGGGAAACAAACCCCCCTCGAGCCATAAGACTCCATTTACTATACTGGTGGAGAGCCGAGGAGCACTTAGCTTAATGTACGGGACAGTAGAATGACCCACACACACACACACACACACACACACACACTACTGCGCATGCCGGAGCTTCCCCTCTCTCTTCTCTCTGTCACTTAAACATGCACACAAAAGGTGCTCGTGGACTTCAGGGTCTTTTTATTACAGTGAAAATTTCCCACATTTTGCAGCTTGGACTCTGATATGTACGGGGAAAAAAGCTGTCAATTTAATGAAATCCAATATTTCCTATTCTTGAATGTAACCTGACTCTGGTAGTAGTTATTAAGCTAGAGCCAGTGTTGGAATCTCATACAGTCAGTCCTGCTGGCTGAGATCTTTTATCATGTTGTTAGATATCTGTCACACCTTCCCCATACGAGCTGATGAACTTATACACCATGTACATGCACATTTGACACTACATTGTTGGATTAATACATGCATATATTTTATACCTACAGTGACAGTGTTTTGCAGACTGCACGTTTGACTTTTGCTCTTCAGACAAACTACAACATGTGGTTCTGATCAAAAATATACAAAGCCATTACAATAATGTTGCATTCACATTATCAAATGTATTAACCCTCCTACTACCTTCAAATTTACTGACATCTTTTATCCTTTGGTTCAGTTTGACTCCAGCAATTTAAACCTCCAGAAAATATCATAATTAAAATTGTTGCCCAAGTTTATGTGTAAATAGCCCTTTAAATAAAACAGAAAAAATATGTCAGTGACTTATTTAAAGATGTTAAATATTGAATGGGGTCAAATTGACCCCAAAGATAATAGGAGGGTTTATACACTGTTGCTGCATTTCCCTATACACACAAAAGAAGAGTTGAAACAGCTTAAAATGTCTGTTTTTCAAATGTATTCCAACGTCCCGAGATCTAAAATGGATGTAGTACCTGTGGCACCAGCCATCCTTAACAAATGAATAGAGAGGTGGAGGTACACTGGAGCAACTGTCTGCTGCTTATCTTCATCCAGATTATAACAAACGGATGTGGACACTGATGGTAATTGTTTGTGCCTTGTGGAGATAGAAGCTCGGGCTAACTGATTTAGCCTCCATCTCTATTGTCAGCCTCCACCGCTCATCTGCCCTCGTATGGCTGACCACTTTACGCCGGACTCAGCTTTCATCATACTGCGGGGATATGCTACATGTATAATAATCAGAAAATACGCTGCCTCGTTGTGGTTGTTCCTGCCGCGTTATCTGAGTGCAAACAATGCAGCCTTGTGTTCGCAAAGTGCTGGTGATGTTCCAAACCAAAGCAAGCATTTCTGAAAGCAAAACAAAAGGACATCGGTGTCACTGACAGAGTGACGTGATGGATTAGAGTGGCCCAAGGGGGAAGTCCTGGTCCATCAAAATGTAATGAAAACTAATTTGAAAACAGCAGGCAGCTATGAATAACTGTAAGATGAGTTCTGGCAACATTGTGTTCAGCGAGAGGTCATTATTGTCTCATATGTGAGAAAAATGGGTTGATAACATTACGATTGATGATAGCACATTAGTTGTTGTCTCCAGGAGTTATGGCTGTCTGTAAATACGTCTGACTGAAAATCGATCAAGGGCAGAAACAATTTTTACACCAAGTTTGTAATCCGCAGTTTCACAAATCGGAACGCAACGGATGACATGACACGTACAAGGCAATATAAAGAGACCATAATACCACACGTCTCATTGATATTAAAATACGGTGCAAACATGTAAAAGCATTGCTTTCAAAAAAGTTCCTTAACAAAGTCAGCATGTATAAGCACAGAACATTATTTCCAAATTTCTGTTCTGTCTACCATTGCAAGGTCCTGGATAGTCTAACGTAGCTGAGCTAAAATACCAGAGGGAAGAAAGTCAAATGGATTGTGATTATTGTCCTGGAACAGATTGAACAGGCTATGAGAGAAGAATGTGAGCAGAATCCCATTTCAACACACACAAGCCCAGGTGCATTTCTTTTGCTGAGAGGAAGGTGAAATTTACAAAAGGGATCTAAAGAAGGGGTTTGAGGCAGTAATACTGGCTTTAATCTAACCACTATCAACAGCAGCTTATTACCTTTGTCTGCAACAAAAAAAAATACAAAACATTTTACAGAGTGGGCGCACAACGGAGGCCTGACTCTATCATCTGTCTGTATCTTAAACTGGGATCTGTGCTATAGCTTCTTATTGTATGCATTACTGTACTTGTGTGGGTCAAAACGCAGGTGTAATAGCAGCTTCTTTCATTTTAATCCTAATTGCTTTGTGTTAATCAAGGTAATACGGATTATACATAGCAGAAAGTTAGTAATTCAATCAAACGTTTAAGTATGTAATCTCACATGGGGCAATTAAAAAGATGCAATTTGCAGTCATTTAAGGCAAATATAATCACGTAGTAGACAAGCAGAGACTGGGCACTATACCACAGTAACAGTTGGCTGTTATGTGTTGCGTTATTAAGGTGCTGCCAGAATACCAATGCAGTGCATACAGTATGCCTGCATACCACAAACCCTGCAGTTGTCTATTCCTAGACAGCATGTTTCTACAACATGGAAGCAGAAAACTATAGCAAATTAGCAACATAAACTGTTTAAATTAAACAGTTTTCTAATTTATTACTCTGGTTTAGACAAGTTTATGTCTCTTTTTCACAGCACTTTTTATTTACACAGTGCTTTTATACTTTTATTTTACATATAATATTTTATTTAGAATATTCTTAGATTTAGATTTCCATTTTTTTTCCATGTCTTGTTATTGTTGTGTACCACAGTTTCATTCACCATGTTAAATTCCTTGTGTGTGCGAGCTCACTTGGCAATAAAAGCTTTCTGTATTCTGTAAAAAAAACAATATATATAAAATCAATGGCTTGATGGAAAAAAAAAAAACTCAGAGGCAAAGACATGCCACCTTGGGATGACAAAAATCAGCCCTAACGAGAAACTGTGATGAACGCATGGCCAAAACCATTCAGAACGTGTGAATCATCTGCTCTGAAAAGGAAATAAGTAATCTGCGGGAGTTAAGGCTTCCTGTCACTCAACAGGAAACCTCCACTCCCCACAGAGCAGCCAGGATTATTCTCCATACCTCACAAGTCTGGTTCAAATTCATAGCCTGTGTCAACTGTCAGGACATGTAATAACAATAAATGCATGTGCTGAGGGGTGTGTGTGCCAGGCCTCGCTTGCACAAAGTCATCAATCTGCTTGTTTATAAAATATATTCCATTTGACATTTGTTAGACTTATGTCTTGATTCTCCGGTCAAAACTTAACACTTTGTGATTAGCTGTCAAACTGCTGTTTTGGTGGATATTACTGCACTGTCACCACTGTGCACAAAGTCAGCCTGCAGGTCTCATGGTAATGCTGACAGGACACCTTCGGACACAGAAGCACTTTCAGCCAGGTGGTGAGGAGGCTCTGGTCCAACAGTGCCACTTGCAGCTCTGCCATGGCTGAGAGGGACCATATGTCTTTCCTCTGTGGAGTCTGTCCCAGCTCAGGCCTGCCAAGCCGTTAGGCCTATCCCACATATGTGTCGTAATACTGTTAAGTCTTCAAGCGGTGAAGTAATTGCTGCGGTTCAGATTTCGAACCATTCGAACTATTGAGAAATGGCCACAGGGAGGTTCACAGGGTGGTGGTATTCCCCACAGACTTACACCTTCTTAAAACAGGTAAGTTTGCTTCCTTGTGAGACCGGGATTAATCGGCTAATCTCTAATCACTAGTGATGAAACATAATCTGGATAGCATGTGGCTCTTTGAATAGGCACACACCTGTCATTTGCCAATCACAGAAGCAGACCAATGTTAATTTCTCGTAATATTCATGAAAATGCAAACTATAAACAGTTCTTTTATACATTAAAATGTAGGGCTTTCATGTTCTATTTCTTCACATGCTAAGTAAGAGGAGGTAGAAGCTGAAGTAATATGTGTGTGACTAGAGTTTGTTACCTGATCATCTGTGCTCAGACTCCAAAAATAAATGTTTGGGCTCAACAACAAAAAATTAATGAAACCTTTCCAAAAGTCTTTTTAAGTTATACAGACAACTTCTACTGAAATTATATTTAACCAACATACTATGTTTAGTCACAGCAATTCGAATTTTAATTACAACTTATTTAAGAACCGATAGCATAAACACAAGTTTTAAAGCTGATTCCTTGCAAAACGTAACAAAACTTTTATTTAAAATCACTTTTCAAAGTGTTTTGTACCTAATAATTATAATTAAAAACACAAGTTTTTAGGTTAACAAACGTTTTCAAAAAATTATTTGCTCCAATTTGACTTTTTTCAGTAGTTTTTTTGCTTTTGGGGATTGTATTTATATAGTAGCTTTTATTAATTTGCTTCATTCAACAACAAACTTTTGTGTGATTGACTTCCTAAAAATATTTTGAACTGCAGTCGTGAATTTGAACAATATTTAAATTTGAACACACAATATTAAAATCCTGTAAACAACAAATTTGAGATTAAATTACACTCAGTATTAGGTTGATGCAATTATCAATGCTATTATGTCTTCCCAACATATCAAACTTAAAAGTTTATCTAAATCAATGAAATATAATTTTTGTCTTGTGACCATGCATTTCAGTGGTGGGATTAGGTCCCCTAAATGATTTTTACAGTGCGGGCCGCTCAGCTCTATTGATAATAACTGTATGAGTTTGAGCTGTAAAACTAAGATACTCTGGGTCTCTATCGGTGGTCAAGGAAACCCAGCGACTCTCCAAAATCACTACAAGGATTTGACAGACCTTTTAATTGAAACTGCAGGAGGAGCAGCTGGTGAGTGTAGCGTTGTTCCGCTTATCGTTGCCATGGAAACAAGCTAACCAACCAGAGGCGATTTAGCAGTAGACGCTGGAATCCGAAGCCAATCAGAGAGCCCGTTGTTTGAGAGTCGGTCTGTTTGAAACGGCAAAGCAAGCACTTTCTAACTGACGACCAACTTGAGGAACGGATAAGTGTAGATACTCTGCACAGACATATATAAGAAGTAAGAATTTTCGAAAGCCGACCTGCATATATTGTTTTTGTTGGTATATTTGCTTCACATAGTTTCGTTAGTGTTTTTTTCTGATTTGAAGCGGTGAAAAAGGACGCTTGTGTTTCGGTCCCTACAGATTTGAGGTTAGCTATGATTCATGTAGCTACTGTTATCTGTTTGAAACGACACGAGAAAACGGCGTTCACTGTAAAGAAAGACAAAATAATACGTGTATGTAATAGTGTGAAGTTCGGTTTGTAGTTCCAGTTATATTTCGCTTGTGAAGAAGCTCGTGTGTTAAATATGTTGCAATGAAGCTACAGTTTGTGAGTGTTTTTAGCTTCAGAAGAACACACGTGTTTCAGCATTGTTTCTGCTCGATTATTATATTTTCCACACAGCTCGTATTGTTAAGTCCCACATTTTGAATGTACAAAAACCTATAATATAGAAACTATAGCATTAGCCCTGATTCAAAAGACCTTGTCTCTTCTAACCTACAGCTGCAGCGATTAATGGCTTAGTCGTCAGCTATTAAATTAGTCACCGACTATTTTAATAACTGATTAATCGGTTCAAGTAAGTTGAGAGTGGTTTTGAGTTCTTAAATTTGAACGTTTTTTTAGTTTCTTTCCCAATGCATTGTGGGGGAAAAACAAGACAGTTGTGGGGGTTAGTTTGGGCTTTGAGAATCACTGTTAGTTATTTTTCATCATTGTCTGATATATTATGTATTAAACATGTATTAATCAAATAATCAAGAAAACAGACTCTTGATAAATATTATCATGTGTTCCCTATAATCCCAAAAGTTACAAAATAAAATGTTTGTGTCTTCTTACAAATGTTTGTGCAACATCTTACGACATATGATGTATATATGAGAAATGATGGTCTAATGTTGTTAGCTCGTGTGGTTTTATTCAACTAACACCATTTCTACTATGTCTATTTTTTGCCTAGATGTCCTCAGATGAAGATGAACCAACCAGTCCTGTCCTGCCCAAAGACTGGGACCGAGGCAGCTCTGTGTGCTCTGATCTTCAGGTAAAAAAATACACGCTTTATGTGCATTTATACACATACTTTTACACTGCAGGTCTGGGCGTACTGCAGCACTGTGTAGCATATATTCATAACTAAGTTGATTAGCACAATAAATGCTATCGGACAATGAACAATCTTAACATATGGTCAGTTTCAATCAATAATCTGGGTGTGAAAAACAGTGGTTAACACACCTACACTGTCTATTAGACTGTTACATTGTTTTGTAATGCTATATGTACAACTATTTTTGTTTCATGTTAAATACCTCCTTTTGTGAAAATCAAGTTTTCTACCTTGTTAACATCTCCTCATTTTGTTTTTCATGTGTTTGATGACACATCAAGAGCAAAATAAGCAGTCATTGTCATGGCTGAGCATTTCCACAGTAGAACTGCAGTGTGCTGACTGTCTCAAAAACACAGAGTCAGACTTCTGGGATTTCGTACATTAATAAATTTAAGGAATCAATCCCATCAACTTGCAAGATGGGGCTTTCTTTATCAAAGAATTAGTTTCTAGTTTAAACATGTATGGCTGAATTACTCCAATATTACAACTTACCATTGTGTAGCTAAGCAGACATGCTCAAGCTGCAGCATGTGTCAAAGGGGTCAGAATGTAGATGGAGGCAGGGACTTCATAGATCTGCACCTTCTAAAGGAAACATGGGTGCAGAATTATATGTAAGCCAGGACAAAACTTCTAAGTATGCAATTTTAATGTAAAGAAATTAGTTTTCAGGGGTTTAAACAATGACTGGAGATTAACTTTGACCTGAAATTGATCTGACAGCTGCTCACTTTTCTTTTTGTATTGTTTTTGGATCAACAGGATGAGTATGAGGAACTCCTACGCTATGCTGTTGTCACCCCGAAGCTTGAGCCACTCGCCAGCGTTCCACTGAAGCACCTAAGCACCTCTCATCTGCGTGCAGATGGTCGGAGTTCCCACAGTAAAGATAATCCAAAATCACAGCGCCAAGCAGGTACCTTGGGTTCGTCTAGGACGCGGGATAGATTCATAGACACACATTCACACCCGCTAAACTTTTCTGACAGAACCTCAATTTGAGCCTTTCCACACACTGACCCCATCGAATGATCAGCTGTCACAAAGGATTTGGCACCTGGAGAAAATATAGTGTCTGTTTATCAGCTTGTAAAGCAGTCCAACAGACTAGATATTGGTCTGTCACATTGTACCCCGTATCTCTTTCCCGTACGATACCCACATCTTAAACAGTCCATCAGTCCCCATCGCCAGGTGCAGCTCTCTTTGGAGGTTTAACTGTTATGGAGCAGTGCACTGGGATGTAGAAAGCAGACAGGCCGATTGGTAATGATCTCCTGGCACTCTGCCCGTACTGCTCTTTAGAGTGCAGGCTTTCTCTTCCCCCTGCAGAATTTAATTAAGATATTGACATAAATGCATTCTTGGACGAGTAGCCATGCTCATCTTATTCAGCACTCTCACTGTCAGGTTTTCTGTCCTGGAACCGTCCTTTGTTTTCTAACTTTAACATTCTATTTTTACCTTTAATCACTAGTCTCATTACGGAATTTACTTCAGCAACATGCCATTTTTATCCATTTTTACCATCATGTCACCTTCACTGTCTTCTGTCAGATGACGATCAAGATGGGAGGCATTCTAGCAGGAGCTTGAGGTCAACACAAGTCTCACCTTTGATCGTTGAGCCCTCTACACGTTCAAAAGCCTCTCATGGTAAACTGTATGAAATAAACAAAGAAACAAAATGGTTATGTGTTATTTGTAACTGCACGTTCATTTTTCTTAATACCAAACAAGCTTCTAAATATCCAGACCGTATTGTTACAGCGTTGTTTCACATTCTCAGTGATATACTGTCTGTCTGCGGTTTTGTTTTTTGCCCTCCAGCTGACAGGAGGGGAGGCCTGTTGTCTAGCAGGGCGTCAGCGTTCTCAGACGCTCCCTCAGACAGGTTGCAGGTGATGTCTGGAAGGTCTAGGCCAAACAGCCCAGACCCCCTCGAGTCTGCTGTGACAGAGATGTTTATTTCAGAGGAGAACTTAAACAAGATGGAGAATATTCTGAACACGTGGAGCAATAATCTGAAGGTTGGTCTGCTTCTGTATACCTCTTACTCATGCTCTCCTTCTACAATCAGACAGTTAATTGATCCAGTTTTCTGTCTGCTTGAGAGTTAATAAATAATGTTATACAGGGTTTAACATAGTTCAGTATTATACTGCATATTAAAGGAACAAATCAACATGAAGTGTCTTAGTAAGATGTTGGATCACCACATGACACAAGAACAGCTTGAATGCACACTGGCATTGGCTCTTCAAGTCACTAGAGTCCTACTGGAAGGATAGAGCTCCATTCTCCTAAAAGATATTCCAAAAAAACATTCTGTCATTTGGTATTTGGATAATGGTGGTGGACAGCACTGTCTAATGTGTAGGTCTCCCACAGGTGTTCAGTTAGATGGAATTTGGGTCATAGATAAAGCCAAAGCATGTGATTCGCATTATTTTCAAACTCTTGAAACCATTCAATGACTCCTCGTGCTCTGTGGATGGGGGGGAAAGTCATCCAGGAAGAGACCACTCCCATTAGTATTGATTTGCAGTGACCCTTGGCTCTAAAGTGACAAACAGACCCAAACCATGCTGAAAAAATTCCCCCTACAGCAGAACAGCCACCGGATGCCCTCTCTGCAGGGGTCAAGGGATCAGGTTTTTCCATTAATTTGTCACACATCTGTATAGCAGTTTTTGTTTTCAACCTCAGCAGTTTATGATGAAATAGGCCCGAGCTGGCAGTTTTACTGTGAATGAACTGAAATTAAGAAACTGATTTGCTCATTTGCTGTGAAAAATGTGAATTTTATTTCTATTCTTAGTTTTGCATAGGTGGTACAGTCTGTGGTGCAACATGAGCAGAGCATTTATCAGGCTTTTTTGAAGAGCAATCTAGAAAGCAAGTAAATATGCTTTTTCAGGCATTCTGAAAGAGTAGTCGTAGCAACTGGACTTGCTTGAGTTCCTTGAATGCGTCTCACCTCTCATCCAAGAGGCCTAATCAGTTCTGACTGACTAGTTGGGAGTTCCAGATAGTTATATCCTAAAGGAGCCATTAACACCTGAGTTTCGGTTTCAATTGGGGGGTTGTTGCTCCTCCTCCTCATTAGGCTCCTCCCCCTTTTTTCAGGCATGTAAATTTTGCTGTTGCAACTATTCATTTACAAAGATAATGCATGGTGCAAAAAGTAAAAAAAAAAATAAAAAGAAAAGAAAGAAAAAAAACTTTTATCCAATGTTTATCTCACTGACCGCATGTCAAAATGATATCTGTCTAATGACAAAAATGCATAAATGTATGAGTGAATTAAACCAGCATTTTAGGTTTACAATGATATTCCTCAAACTCACATTTCTATACTTTTCCTTTTTTTAATTAGAAGGTTAGAACAAGATGGATTAAATGCAAGAAATACTAAGGACTATGTTCACAGGCAGTGGTGAGGATGAGCCCAGAGATCATAAAGGGGATGTGTTTGAATAAGCTTGAGCCTAAGAAAGGCTTTTTTGAAAAGGATGACAGCTCTACTCTTCATGGAGCCACTGACCTTTTTAACTGTGTCTCCAAGTGGAATGATTCTGGAGGAGGTGGGTGGCTCCATGTGGGTGTCCATCCTGCCCTTTTCTTCAGATGTTGTACAGCTCATTCTTAGAGAGCAGACGATAACCAATCACCTGCTAAACTGTGCGGATAAAAGAGTGGAGTCTGACCCAGCAAAAAGCAGTGGAGATCCACAGAGTATAAGAGAGAATGTGGAGACACTGTCAGTTATCTTGGTTGATAGAATCTGTTGTTTGTGAGCCTCTTTTGCTGCAAGAGGAAAATCTGTCAAACACGTTCACGTTTTGTGGCTGTAGGCTGTTTGACACTGTTTAGATGAATTCACAATTTAGCTGTTGTCTATAAAGCCAAAGTTGCTCTATACTTGTGCACTGGGGTGTGGTGAAGGCTTGTCTATGTCTGAATCCACTTGATTAAGAGTCCTTAAACTGTAACTAGACATCAGAACTGTAAATCATGCAGCACTTTGTACAGAAGCATAAGCTGGGAAGACTTTTTTAAATGTTTCAAGAAAGAAATCCAAAAAAACAAGACTAGAGATGAAATCAACAAGGTTCCTATATTTTGCTGTTGTTGTCAGTGGCAACCTGTCTATGATTTAAAACTTGTGCTCATATTTTCTAAAGTGGTGTAATGAAAACATTGTGACTGTCCCACCCTCTGTCTCCTAATTAGTCAAATGTCCTGACTGAACTACGGAAGTGGAAGCTGGCCTTCATGGAGCAGCACAAGCTGGAGATAATGAAGGAGAGGGAGAGGCATGCAGCCCAGACAGCTGGCCTGAAGTCAGAGCTAAGTAGCCTAAAGGAGCTGCTGCACACCTATGAGACGTCCAACAGCAGGAAAGATGAGGTGACTACATGTGCATTTATTTGCTTTTTCTAGTACATTATTTAGTGGTTGAGGAGACATTGGACCAAGTCCCAGGCTGGAATTTCATGTCCAGTAGGGCTGCAACTAACAGATGTTTTTAATATGTTATAATCTGACAAATTATTTTCCCATTCATTTAATTGACTAATGACTTCAAGCTGACATGGTCAAATATCTTATGTTAACCTACTAACAGTCCAAAATGCCAAAATAATACATTTACAGTAATGTAAACTAATGCTTTTTCACATTTGCAATTCTTAAACCAGCAAAAATATTTCATTTAGTTCCTATAAAACTGACCAAAACCACAGTTTGTTCATTGAAATTGTTGCTGATAAACTTTCTTATTCAACAGTTAATCATTGCAGCTCTAATTTCTAGGTGTTTACATTGTTGTGGAGTTTAAATGTACGACTGCGCTTTGTCAGTGTCAAAACAATCAGCGGTATATATCTCTATTTAGCTCACTTGCACATTCTATCTCACAAACTCACTGGGTGTCGTGTCCTCCCTCAGGTGATTGCGAACCTGAGCCATGTGGTGGAGAGACAGAAAGAAAAGCTTGAAAAGATGAAGACGTTCACCCACTGGAGACTTCAGCACACTGAGGCCAGAGAAGAGGTACACTGATAGCATTGTGTTTTTTGCCACAAGACACCTGCCTGCTGTAGTATTTAGGGGGCGTTATACTATACAGAAATGCTTATCGGATGGCAAAAACCCCCTCCGCCTGCACCCTTACATCGTCAGATTAAGTGGGATGTATTCTCAAACAGTCCAAACTGTTGTTTGGATAGAGTCAGAAACCCCCAACACCTTTCTAGCGTCAGATAAGAGGTGTCGGCTGTTTGTGTGCATGTTTTGTGTGTGCATCACAACGACACTATCAATATCTCACTGGAGAGATTGTCTGGAGAGGGGTGCCTTCATACCTGTTGCTGTAATATCTTTGTCAGTGTCAGTCGCATAGTATATTTTATGTTGTGTTTTTGTGTGCAATAATGTAAAACCACTGGTAGTGGATGTATTTTGTCATTTCTAGAAAACAGCACTCATGCATCGGCATGTAACTGCTCACTGAACATGCATATGCCACATTTTTCACAAAAATCTCCCTTTATAATGGTTGTTTTGTTTTTTTGTAGCTTGTGTCTTCACATTTACAAAATACCTGTTTAAGCCCTTTCTTTAAAATGGAAAAACTGGATGACTTCTAGCCCAGACAAAAAGTGAACCTTGTGAGAAAATGTACTGCAGCTGCACAAGAGTGAATTATAAGTGTAATTATTTCCCTCGTGAATATTTACATGGTCTCGTGGTTCCCTTCCAGACTCATGCTTTTCGGGTAGCGCGGCAGCACTACAATTTGCAGCTGAAGAGGAAAGTGTGGCTCGGCTGGCACTCCCTGATTCAGAAACACTGGAGGGTCAAAGTGGAGCGAGCTTGCCGTTCGAGGGCCGAAGAGGTCTGCAGCCAAATGTCCTCAGAGTACGAGGCCAAGCTGTCTGAGGTAAATAAGTGGGTGGAGGATCTATACATGAAATAGTGTGTGGTGGTGAGGCTGCATTACTGAATTTATACTTGACTCTACCTCATTAAGGTGTTTTCCAGAGGAATCGCGGCACATTGACAGTAAATGGATGGACCACTAGTTAGCATGAGTTAACATTTTCTTAGATAGGTAAATGTGTTGGTAATGTCCATCCATCCATTATCTATTCACCGCTTAATCCTCACTAAGGTCACGGGGGGCTGGAGTCTATCCCAGCTGACTTAGGGTGAAGGCAGGGGACACTCTGGACAG
Organism: Stegastes partitus; assembly: GCF_000690725.1. NCBI lineage: Eukaryota > Metazoa > Chordata > Actinopteri > Pomacentridae > Stegastes > Stegastes partitus. Next base: position 185,886 of record NW_007577965.1, read on the forward strand.
GTCACCAGTCTATCACAGGGCTACACTTAGAGACAGACAACCAAGCACACTCACATTCACACCTATGGACAATTTAGAATCACCTGTATTGGTAATGTTTAAAAGTTTATTCAGTAAATTGCTATAAATTAAGTAATTTGAACATTTCAGTGACTGACAGCCCCATTAAACTTCATTAATATTTGATATTCTGTAAAGCATTTTCAGATAACTCTGTATGAGACTGTGCTCTACAAATTTAACTTAATGGACTGCAGTGACAATATTGTAGAGCAAGTATGTGGACAGAGAAGGTACAACAAGAAGTGTCAAAGAAATAAAGGTTAATTCGGGTTAATAGTGTTGCTCATGGAGTTACAGATGTGTATCTAGAGTGCAACATAAACGCCTAAGATTGAAAGTGAGAAAATGGACACTGGCTGTTTTTGTCAGTATTATTTAAACCGAAAACTGAGTAATTCTTTTCATCCTCTGCTAACTTGTCTCTGCAGCATTGCGACACTATAGAGAAGGCCCAAGCAGAGATCCAGAGACTCCGATTAGAGCGAGAGCAGTATGAAGAATCTATGAAGAAAGCCTTCATGAGGGGCGTTTGTGCTCTCAACATGGAGGCTCTCAGCATGTTCCACTCTACAGAGGGACGACCAGAGCAACCTCCGGCTAATGGTCAGTGTGGTTTGTAGCAAAATTTTAGACAATAATTTTCTTCTTGAATATCTAGCACAATAAAACATGCACCATCACATTAATCACAAGACCCTTTCTCTATACAACGTTCCACAGTAGTGCTGTTAGCCTTGCTTCTGTGCTGTATTGATTTAACGCAGTTATGGAGACTGAAACGAAGAGGAAAAAACGGAAACACCACGCCTTCAATACATTGCAGCCTTGTGCTATTGACACTTGCGTGGATTTATGAATGAGAGGAGGGGACGGGGTCTTTGGACTTTTCTTTAAGTCATTTACTGGCTCGCTTAATGGAGTGATGAATCAGTGGATGTGCTCATGCTGAGGTTGGCAACCTTGATGTGGCACTAAAAGATTGGCTAATAAAGTTCAGTAGCTCAGTGCAACATTTATTAAATCATGTAATTACTGTTGTGTATGTTAACACTGGAAAAGATTGGATGAAGGACTTGGCACCATTACTGGATATTTAAGTATACAAACATAGCAAACACAAACTAGATTCAACAGGTCAGTAGTAGTTTTAAACCTTCGAAATTCAACGAGGCTTCAAAAACTCCGAGTATTATACCGTTATAGTCAGAAATCACACCCTGCCAACATGTTGCACCAAAAGTCAGGATTTGTCAGATCAAGCAACACTCCTACTCTGCTGTTTTTGTTGAGCACACGGCAGCTGAAGTTGGATCTCACTCTTTTATGAACTCTAGCATGGTCTTCTGCTCATCCATCTGCTCTCAGGTTTAATGAGTCTTGCAACCTGAAATGCATTTCATTATGTTGCCGTCAGACCGGGCTGTGTTCTCTTCATAATCGCTCTCATTAATAAGTTGTTTTGCCAACTAGACTTACACAAAATATTTAACCTTGTTTAGTACACACACTTAGTAGGAGTTATGCATAATTAATCTTCAGCTATCTTTTGAATTAGCCAAGTCAAGGGTGCATAGTTGGTACTGGATTCTGTGTTAGAGCAAACATTTGGTTTGAAATGTGTCCTTAATGTAGCTTTAAGTAAGTAAGTAAGAAAGAGGGGATTAAGATACTAACATTCCAAAGACGCTGAGTTTAATCATTATTGAAGGCTGCAAGTGAAATGGTTCAATCAAAAGAAAACAGCATGCAGATCATAAAGATATGCTCGTCAGTTTATAAGTGATTTTCTGTAACTATAACTGAGTCTGATTCTGTTTTTCTTTCTGCAGATCCTCTTCCTTCTCAGGATGAAGCTGCCTCTGCTACACAAGCTCATCTTCATCCTCATCCCACCTCGTCAGCACGGTTCAGTCCAGTTCACTTAGACCACCCAGACCCTTCCCACAGGGAAGCAGATGATATGGTGAGTCGCTGACAGTTTCTAATAAAAACATGAACTTCTTCACACATCATAGTGCTTCTGTGCCACAGTCCAGTTTCTTCTCAAATATCTCACTGGATCAAACAGTCTTTCATTTGCTGTTGTGGTTTTACTTTATTTTAGCATTTTTCAAAGCCTTGTATCGCCACAAATTCTGCCTTCACACTCAGCTCATGTACAGTAGATGCACCAAAACAGAAGAACTTGTACAGCAGTTTTAAATAAGTCTCTGTGATGTCCCCTTTTTTTTGCCACACTTGTGACTTTCCAAAAATCTCACTCCTGTTTCTGTTTTCCTTGATTCCCTTTTCCTTAGGTGGGCTCTGGTGCTGCTATGTTGCAGGAAGAAGTACCCCCTCCCACTACAGTGGTGCACAGCTCACTCCCTCTTGGGGGCATTTCAAGTTCCCACAAACAGGTTAGTATTAGACATTGATCCAATGACTCGGATAGAAGGGCCTTAAAGTAATGAAAATATCCACCTTCACAACAGCTATGCCTAACTGGGATGGTGATTATCTCATCAAATAAATGTTTGTCAAATTGGTGGCCAACAACACAGACTGTCTCCAGTTTAGTAGTGTTGCTTTGCCAGTCCGTTCTGTAGAACATAATGGTCTGGGTGCACCACACTATCACTCTGCTATAGGGGAGAAAAAACGCTCTGGTTTGCTTGTATTTCCTTAAACTAATCACAGTCATCAAGGGCAAGGCGAAGCAAAGGATGTGGCTTCAATGTTCTCCCAAAATAGTGATGGGTGCAACTGTCTCAGTGGAACATTTTCAAACTAGCGTAGCCGCCTTACTGCATGATCCAAATCCTTGGGAAAATGTGACATTTTCATTGTGATAGGGAAGGACAAAGCTGCCTGAAATAAGCAGTCATGGTAGGTTTATACCCACATCCTACATCTGGTTTGTCAGACATCAAGTTTAGTAAAAAAGAAGTCTCAATGGCGCAACCCGATGGACGAGGGGTTAATGTGTACACAGCATGGGCTAAAAAGCCAACAGCAGTTAAGACCACCGTCCAGCTTCATGCAAGCTGAATCTTTGCTGCATGTCACCTGCCTGATTTTTGTATACACATTTCTTTTCTATTTCTTCTGTGAAAAACCTAAAAATCTTTGCAAAAAAATCTCTCCTACTGTAGTGACATTTATACACAATGCAGCAATGTTTGTTGTTTCAGGTCAGCGGTCGTACCATTACATCAAGTCAACAAAAAGCCTCGAAGACCATAATGGCTCGCATTACTGCACGCGCTGATGTTGGAAAGGCAGCACGCAGCAACCTCCAGGTGATGGGAGTGGCTCCGCCCATGAGCTCCGTGGTCGTTGAACGCCACCATCCCGTCACTCAGGTATCACTACTCTATTACAATGTGTCCTTTAGTTATGTGAAGCTAAAAACTCACTTGAAAAAAAATGTGTTTCTCTTTTATTCTTGTAGCTAACCATCGGGCACGCCACAGCTGCCAAGTTTCCTCGTTCATCCCAGCAGAGCCACACCTCCGCTGGAGGCAAAGGCTCCTCCAGAACACAAACCAGCACGTGCCACGTACACTCCATCAAAGTAGTCGAATGATCGCACACACGTATCTCGCACAAAGTGTTGCTCACCTAGTCGAGATTTAACACATTCTATGCAACAGTCCTATCCATTTCTGCTTTGAAATTAGTTTGAAGGCCATTTTATTTTAAGACCTTGCAATGAATTTGTCATCCGCTCTTGTTTTCAGTTTCCTGTCATGACTGAGCAGTAGGGTTTCTCTCAGGAAAGTGCTGCATAGCCAGGTGTTTAGAACTGCATATGTAAATGTTTTTAATTGTTAGACATAACAGAATTTAGAATTGCAAAATGGATATTTATTTATCTATTTCCTATGAAAAATGTTACTGTTAAATTATGCACAGCGACAGTGGACTGTACAGTTTCAAATCACACTTACTCGTGCATTGATCCATGTTGTGGCGACCATCCAACACCAAGGTTGTTTACTTTGCTAAACCAAAGCCACGTCCTAATGATTTGATGTACAATGTTGTTTTTTAAAATAAATTATTTTACTATCTTCCTGTACAGATGAGTCGTTGACAGTGATGTAAACATTAATTTTGTGAGTCTATGTGTTGCAGTGCTCATCCTCATGAAATGCTACAGCTCCTACTGCTGACACTCTCTGCCTCCATCCGAATTTTATCTGGAAGAAAAATTAATATTTATTTGGCTAAAACTTAGCACACATGCCCACGTAGCACAGCTATATATATTTATATATTTGTCAGTTTATATGATTTATAAAAATAAATAACTGAATGTACCTGCAGCTTTCCTGTTCCCTGTGAGGATCAGGCCCTGGTAGAGTTCTTTAGCAGGACTCCTCTGAGCCAGCTCCTCCCCATGGAGCCAGATCAGCAGCATCCTGTTCCCATGCTCTTGATAGCTGTGCTGACCTGTGGACAAACACAGGACTGCGTTGTCAGGAAAGCAATTCAACTAGTAAGAAAATAGCCTGAATTGTGCATTTTAAAAAGGCTTTGTCAAAATTTTGCAGTCTAAAAAAATAGTTATCCTTTGGTATTGTTTTTATACCCATGGCTCAGGGATTTTAATTCATGTTGGCATTAAAAATGGTTCTGTTATACTATTTCACAGAGTTGCCAAATGCCCAGTGAAAAGCCTGTCCTGTCAGTGTGTGAGTTGTGGCACCTGTCCACTGCTCCTCAATGGCACACACTTGCTCCTTAGTGAAGCCCCAGTGTTGTGCCAATGTCTTCCAGTCTCCTGCTTTCAGAAGCTCGCACGCCAGGCGCCAGGCCATCGAACGGAGCTGCTTGCTCTCAGAGCGGTGGTCAAGTTTAAACGTTAGCGGATACTCGCTGTGAACGCTCTCATCAAGCTCAGGGTTGGCCTGAAAGGGCAATTAAATCACGTCAGCACACTGATAAAGGCCACGAGCTCCAGAGGGGCAAAGGAAGAGATTATTGGCAAGACACCGAACACACATGATTAGCAATATGAATGCCAGAGTTAAACATTCTGAAAATCAATAATGGAAGGGATATCTTTAATTGAATTGATGGTAAATTGGCTGTCAAATGTTTCTGGGTTGCAAGTCATTTTTTACAGTGGTTGCTTGTGTAATAGTATTAGAGGGGATTCAACTAATGGAGAATGTGACGTTGGGAAATGAATCATTTGTGATGAATGTAATTATTGATTTCAAAGCTTCAAGAATGGATTACAGCGCACGGGAGAACTATAAAAGCTACAAGCATCATGTGACGCTCACCTTTCTCCAGGCGTAGTATCTCTCTGCTTTGATGATCATATCCACAATAATTACCTCATTTGCTCTGGCTGCGACACCCAGAGCCGTCTTACCCTGCTACTCCGAATCCAGCACGTACAAGAAACACATGAACTAAATTAGAACTGTAAGATATCGCATTTGCAATTAGATTTTTCATACAATTTTAATGTATCAGCCTGCAGTCATGGTTTAAAATCATCTATAATCAACCCTGATTATAGTAGCACAATTTAATTAATATGGAAGCTATGTTAGAAATCACGCGAACCCTTACTTTGTCCCGGAGTGTTAGATCCATCCCAGCTTTAAGAAGCATTTCCACAACTTCAATTCTGGCAATCTCTGCAGCAACATGCATAGCAGTCTGGGACCTCTAACATTTCATAGCACAGGAGAGCACGATATAATGCAGCAAACATTTTCCTTGTTAAATACTGTTTATATATGTTGGCTTATTTTTACTGTGTTACGAGGGTGATCATACCTTATCGGTGACATTAATGTTGCAGCCTGCCTGCAGGAGAGAATGGATGACGGGGATGTGACTGTTCTTCACTGCCAGGTGGAGAGGCGCCTCTAGGTGCTGAGAGCAAAAATGTTGTGTTACATATATAATGAGACCCAAAAGTGAACCAATAGATTAGAGCAAAAACATATAAAATGTAATAATGATTCAAGGCAGCGTGTCAGCAGCACAGTGTATGTGTGAGGGATGTGCCTTAACTGTACTAAAAGAGCGTACTGCTGCCACCTAGCTGGTGTTTGCTTACCTGATTTTGAAAGTCTGTGTGGGCTTTGTACTCCAAGAGGAGCTGGACGAGACTGGTGTCTCCTTTTTGTGACACCGGATGCAGAGGGCTGCATTTGTCCTACAAAGTGACAGAGTTCAGCTGTGTAGTCTATGTTTAAAAAATATTTGCATTGTGGGGATAGCGCTGTATCATTCACAGCAGGGTGCTACAGCAGGGATTTCACTGTTTGAGTCAGTATAGTAGCTTCAGTGTACCGCTGTGAGGATGTTGGGGTCACAGCCAGCCTCGAGCAAAGCCAGAGCACATTCTTCCTGATCATTGTCTGCTGCTTGGTACAAAGCTGTCTCACCGTCCTGCAACACAGAAGATCCATCAATAAAGTATATAGTGATGGTGCATTTCTAACAGAAGCACAGAAATATTCATTAAAATAACTTACTATGCTCACAAAACTCAACTTGAAACCAACTAGAGTTCAGAAATCAAAAAACATTCTTCCCACTAATTTAACTTGAACAGGCTCCAGTCAATTAATGATCAACAAATCATCTGAAAATGGTTTATCCTCTTTGTTAAAAAATCACCAAGTTTATCAAGTGCAATTTACCAACCAAAGCTGAAGTTTGAGCCCGAGCACATTACGTGTTGTTATGGTAACCAGAACATGTTTGATTCATCTTAATTAATCCCAAGTGGAGCCACCATCCAGCAGTGGATTAGCCACTGAGCCCACACTGTCACAAACCAAACCGTGATAGAGAGGATGTTTACACTGATTGTCTACCATATTGACTTCATCCCGAGTATCAAAGCTCTGCAGCAGCAGCTGGACGGCATCCAAGTGGCCGTTCCTGGCAGCTAAGTGCAGGGGCGTGTCGCCTCTCTGGCAGAAGGGAGGGAGGGGAAACAGCTCGCATCAAAGAGGGTTTGACTTTGAGCTTTCTTGCAGGTGCGACACAGAAATGTGCACTCAGACACGTGACGATGAATATCCATATACTGCAAGCAGATGCATTGAGATCACATCCACACACACCTTGTTGGGCTTCATGGTGGCCATGTTGTACGGCTCCATCAGCATCTCTAACATTTCAACACACCCGTGCTCGGCCGCCAGTGCAAACGCTCGGTGCCCTGACTGAAATATGTAAGAGATGAGGTACAGACAACCAAATTTAGTGCATGCACTTGAGTAGAAAGTGAATGAAACAGTTGATTTAGGAAAGCTTCATGTTGAGTAGATACCGTGTCATCTTTGTCTAGGTCTTTCATCTGCAGGTCATTAACAATGTACTCTACGATTTCAGTGTGGTTGTTGATGGCAGCACAGTGCAGAATGTTCAGTCCATCCTGAGTTTAAAAAAAAGAAAACCTGTTAAATCAAGCAGTGTGAAGTTTGAGTAGCTACTATTGTCAAAGAGATTTAACTTGAGTTTCATTAGAAAGCAAAGGCAGCAATAAGAAAAAACAAAAGTGTGTGCCCTGAGATTTGAAACAGGATGAGCATATAAATGTGAGCTTCATAATTCAGGATAATGAAATTAATCACCTCATGCCTGAGGAGGAGCATGTTTTTTTTTCCAAGTTGTGCAAAATAAAAAGATAAATGAGCCAATTTCAGGGTATTTTTCTCAGACAAACAAAACTCTTCCTGCTGCTTTACCTCGTTCTCAACCTTCTGCTCAGCCCCAGCCTGCACTAATAATTTCAGGATCTCCAGACTACCAAACCAGGCAGCCAGGTGAATGGGTGCCACGCCATACTGTCGGACACAAAACACAAAATGGACGCTTATACTTAAAGATATTAGATAAGTTGTTGTCTGTGGCTCATGTCTTCTGATGCAGGAGCTTTAAACCCTCTCACCTTGTCCTTCAGATCCACCTTGACCCTGCGCTGCAGAAGGAGCTGAACGGCCTCCTTGTTTTTTCCAGCTACAGCGTAGTGGAGGGCCGTCCTGTTATGCTGGGGCAAACAACACAATCGATATATTATTCATTTAATCAAGGTTTCTCCAAAACCCCACAGCTGTTTAGCCTTTGAGCCCATGTGATAATAAATAATGCAGTGCAAAACGATGCAGAGTTCTTCTTAGACCCACCACATTTCTTGCATTGGCATTCAGCCCTTTTCCAAGATTCTTCATGGTCTCCACATCGTTCCTCTTTGCTGCATCCATAAACTGCTTCTCTGTGTCAAGCACTACATAACACAGTAGATAGGAATGCTTTACATAAACCTGCTTACATGTTATTTAATCCTTTAACAGCATTGTACTGTGAGAGATGACTGTGAACCTTCTGTGCAGGAGATTCCCCAGATTTTAACCTACACACACACCCATACAGCAAATATACTACATTTACAGTGCCTATAAAAAGTATTCACCTGCTTTGGAAGTTTTTTTTTTTTTTGCTTGTTAACATTGAACCATGGGTAATTTATTTTTTTGACAAGAATCATTGTGTCTCATGTCAAAGTGAAAACAGATTTGTTTGGGAAAAAAAGAAGAAAAAAAAAAGAACTCTAATTCACACACAGGTGCAGCCAGTTGGTGCTAGAGGTCACACAATTCATGAAATGGAGAGCGCAGTGAATGTGTCTCAAGTGACTAACACCTGTATCTGGATGGCTGTATCTGACCATAACCACCCCATGAAGGCAAAAGAAACCTCCACGCAACTCCATGAAAAGGTTTCTGAAAAGCACAAGTCAGTGGAGTGATACAAGAACATTTCCAAGTCACTTATAATACAGTTAAATCCATTATTTTAAATGGAAGGAATATGAGACTGTGCATACAATGACTGTTGCCCAAGTTGTTTACCAACCAAAGCTTTAAGGGAGAGTAGCAAAGAGAAAGCCACTGATATTTAAAAAAATGTATTAAATCTTGATTAGAGTTTAGTAAAAGGCATGTGAGATACACTGAATCAACTAGATGAAAATTCTTCAGTCTAATGAGACCAATATTGAGTTTCGTGGCCGTTGGACTAAACGTTATGTTTGCTGGACACCAAACGCTGCACATCACAAACACATCATCTCCACCGCAAAGCAGGGTGGTGGAAGCATCAGGATGTGAGGATGTTTCTCGGCCAAAGTTACAACTACTAAATACTGACATGAAAGGGGTCAACACCTGTGCAATTACCTATATAACATTACAGAATTTTAATAAATTGACATAACTTTGTAAGTGGTCTGCACTTTTGTAGAAATCTGTATTCGCCTTGACATGAGACATTTTTTTCTTGTAAAAAAAAAAAGAAAAGAAAAAGAAAAAAAAAGTAAACTGTCATTGATTCAAAATTGAAAAAAGCAGTAAAAGTACAGTAGCATGTATCTTGTGCTATGGGCATACAGTGACACCACTACAATGACTAGTTAATGATTAACAGTATAAACCCAAGGGCTGAGCTGTATAGAGACTCGCTTTAATATTTGATCACATAATGTTCTATGCTTATTCTGTTGTATAAAGCCACAGTTTATGTATCTTCCACCTTGCTATCGACTTTCCTCGTATACTCACACATCTCCTTGTTGTCAAAGCTGTTGTCGGTGTCTTTGTCCGAGTGCTTGTTGCCTGCGAAGTCAGCAAAACCCCTGACAGTCTCCTGTCTCGTCCACGTTCGAGGATCCAGATTGTCCTTCTTAGGACGATGCTTCTTGATCATCGCCTTGAAAGCTAAAGCTCTTCTTTCCATCGGGATGTTCCTTAAGTAACCTCGTTGTGTAATCAAGGTGGGCTTGGGGTAAAAAACAATATAGTGTATACACTGAAAGCAAACTTGACCTAACGCGTATAGAAACAGACCACACAGAAAACGAAGAAACCTTGTTTTACCCAGTTTCGAGCAGGTCTGATCTTCAAATAGCCAACAGCAAGACTCGAAATAGAAGTGTACTCCTATTTTCTTAATGCTGCAGGGCTGATCCGTGTTTGCTTTACCAGCTCACGCCCTTGAGAGGCCCGCTGATAGAGGAAGAGTGTATTTAACATGACACACTTAACTTGTGTTGTATGACTAGTAGGTGGCATAACTATGGAGCCTAAAGTAACATGAGAATCTCATACTCAGTGTTTTTTTCAACTTTGATGTCTAGTAACACAATGTAATGTTTACAAAAGATTAACAGTGTACGGGAAGTAGTTTGTTTTAGTTGTCCAGAGAAATTAGACTAGTCACACAGTCTGAAGCTAAACAGTGTTTTGCTGCTGGCCACTGGGCTGCTTCACCACAAACATGTTTTCTCAGTGTTTTTCTTATCAAAAGAACAATCCTCCAGTTATACACCTGCCTTAAACCAGTCTTATTCTGTGGTTCGACAGTGAGGTTGATGAAGAATTGATGGGAACCGACCGTAAAAATGTCACCAAAAGTAAGATGTCAGTATAATAGAAAAGTATTATTTTATTATAGAAGAATTCTCTTATTTTCATTATTAAAGACATACAGTATTATCATTGGCACAATAAAAACAACTGGAAATGATTGCAAATATCAGAATAACTTAATGAAGATAAATTTAAATGACCTCTACCATCGATATCCTTATCTTCCACACATTAAAATAACAACATCTGGCTTATCCTCACAGATTACAGAAAAGACACGATGACAGTGGCATTCACAGAAACTAGGGTCACTAAAAATCCCTGAAACTTTTCTAGAATAAAACAAACTGTATTAATTTTGTGTATAGAAAACACAAATAAGGTCTAGTTGTGCAAATGCTAAGCTTCTAATATCAGCAATAGAAAAATGGCTTTAAGTGCAATGCTTGTGAAGCGGAGTGCGTAGCATAAGTAAAATCATGAGTAAAATCTCTTTATTGTAATCATGGGACTGGGAGAGTTATATCTTACTGCCTGCAGAAAACCTCATCCATCCAGGTCAGGATGTGTAGATGACGGTCATCTGAAGAACTTGTCTATGGTGATGCAAGGATTAAAATTTTTAGCCTTTTTAGAAGGAGGAGAAGAAGGCGAGTCCCGTCTGAGTCGTGAAATGAACACAAATAAAATACAAAAACACACAAATTAGTACCACTTTACTCGCAGCACATAAAATATGCAGACGCCACCTGCCAGAATTTTTATAAAGCATCAGTCTGTATGCGAGCGAGTCTCACCTTTTGCTTTTGCCTTTAGTCGCTTGCCTCAGCAGCAGATGTCCTCTGTCTACAAACAGAAACAGACACTTATTGACACGGATAGAAGAAAAAAAAAAACTCCATTGTCACCTCTTCTCTGTCAAAGGAAAAAAAAAAGATGACATCCATTGAGGAGGTACACAATTGCGGCACCTCTTCAGGAGCATAAAGAGTGCAATTTTCAGAGACAGGCTTGTTTAAGAGGAAACCAGGGTGCAGTTCATTGTAGGAAATGAATAGGTGAGAAAGTGATTTAGCCATTTCCAAGACCGGGGCAAAGGGAGCCCCATGGGGTGAAATGAGATGTCTTTTCTCGGTCTGAATCAATACAAACTTCTCACACAATGTCACTGTCAGTAAATAACAAGGTCATAGGCCACTGACACTCTGCCAAATAGACATTCCCTCTGTTAACTCCAGAGATGTCACACAGGCGCAGCTTATAGACGTCGCTAACGGGACCGTGACTGTCATGAGCGGAGATGGATGCTTACTCGAGGCTTAAGATCCACACAGGAAACACTGACACATGATGAGCCCCAGAGAATTACTGTAATCAAATTTTTTTTAATAATAATCGTGACAATGCGCATAGGGTCTCTCGTACCTACCTGCCTGCTCTAAAACAGTTAGTGACTGAGCTGGTGAACACAATGGAAAATTTAAGAGCGAAAGAGAAACATATTTCCCTCAGGAGCTGGTAGAGCTGAATGAAAAGTGAATATTGGCCTTGCGTTCATCAGGTGGCCAGAAACAAATCAAGGAAAATGTTGCTCTGTAACTGTTGGATGTGTAAATAAGCAAATGTTTTAAGATATTTCAATTTAAAGCGGCCAGTGTTGTGCTCACAACCAGCTTCTAATGCGTTAAAGAAGCCAAAGCAAGCAGCCTTTGAAGGTTTAATAATGAAACGCAATGAAAAAGTGCACAGAATGGGGTGTATTTAATCCACACACTTACCCGTGGTGTTGATATTTTTCACTGGAGATGAATTTCTGGAAGATGACGTCTGCCCTCCCAGCTCATGTAGGACCTGCTGGTTCAGGCAGAGGTCAACATGGTGGTTGAAGGCAGTGAGGTCGTCGGTGTCCTGGGTCAGCTGGCACACGGGGCAGATGAGGACGGGACCTTTATCATTACACGACTGAGGCTGCTGTGAGGTCACGGCCTTGTTGTCCCCTTTAATCAACAGGCCATTTTGAACGGATTTGTTTTTCAAGTCGCGTTGGCCTTTCTGAGGAGAAACCCTGCTCAGCTCTTCACTCTTTCTCGACGTCTCCTCTTCAACCTCGCGCTCCCGCTTGCATTTGTGCGCTGCTTCGCTTTCTTCAAGCTCAAAATCCGACTCGCTGTCTGAGGCTGTGCTTCGGTTTGCTTTTCTGGAGGGACCACTAAGACACTGGTCTATGTGGCTGTTGAAGACATTCAGATCGGTCGTCTCCACCCGCCTGAAACACACGGGGCATGTGAGGGTTTCTGACGTGGTCCTGCCACAGCCTGATGTGGATGCATGGGCCTCTACAGGAGAAACAATCTCATTTTCTGGCAGATCTGAGGTTGTACAATTATTCTCGTTTGCTTTTGTTGATGGCTCTACAGCCTTTTCAGTGCAAGTGCCTGTGGAAGTAACTATTGACGCATTTTCTCCAGGCCTTTCCTCTTGTGTGCTGCCCTTCGCCGCCTGGAGTTGCAATCTTTTGGCATGAGCCCTTTGGAAAAAGGACTGTTGGGGTTCCTCACCAGCCTGACTCTGCCTGTTCCTCCAGGGAACTTCCTCTTTTCTCTGGCACTTCTGCACAAGTGGAGGACACACAAGTGGCCCGGCTGGGAGGGAGCGATTCTCCTTCTCAAGGTTTTGATGCGTTTCTTTGGAAGAACTGCTGCTTTCCATCTTGCCTGGCTGAAGAAACCCAATGATGCTCTTCTGCAGGGGCTGTTTATCATCCAAACTTACGAAGGTGGAAATTCGAACACCTACAAGCAAGAAAACAAATTATCTGGAGAAAACTTCAGAATGAATGCCAGCTGTGTTATTATTTCCACATGCAGTGTGTCACACATCATTTAGATTTATTCCAAGCTAGTTATATTAATTGATATGTCAGTTATATTGTTATATCTAATTACCCATGAGCCTCAGTCTGAGTGGCTGGGGGCTTTCATTTTCTATTTCCGTTTTCAGTAGGTCCTTAGCAACAGCGAAGATCTCATCCACAGTAGCAACAGCATAAGGCAGCGTCAGTGCCCTGGTTTTCACCTCGAAGTTCACGTTCTTAAGCTTCAGCGTTACTGTTTTACCCTTTCAGAAAAAAATAAAAGAGACAACACAGTTGAATTCATATTAGGAAAAGCGGTTTAGGCCATTTCTGGCTGCTTCCCAACAACCTCCTAATTACCGACATAATCAATGGCGCTGTATGGAAGGGCCAAAAATAGAAGACAGATGGAAATCTGTATCATCTCTCATATCAGTGATTGATTTGTCAGAATGCATTTTGTGAGTTTTCATAGTAATGTGATCATCTCCCAGGGAGATACTTCCAAGGCTGATAGTAGCCCCTGCTGTCTCTTTAATGGCCCTCCATTTCCTTCAGCTATCAAGGCCACATCGGGACCCAGGCAGGGGGGTGATGGTTGTGCCAAGCAATCCAGTCTTTACTCTATCGATTCACAGAGGAATGGACAGGTTCAGGTAATTGTATGAGACTCTGTTGGGAGTCTGGGTGATTCTCGGAGGACCAAGCAGAGATGGTTGTTGTTGTTTTTTTTTTCACCAAAATAACCATTGTCTCTTTATTATTTGAACAGCTTTGTAATGTTGTCTATTTCTGTTCAAAAAACCCCAGTGAGTGCTTCTCTTTGCTCAGTCTGAGACAATCACATCACGTTAAGGCAAGATTCATTCAGGCAATATCACAGCAGTTATAAAAACAAAACCATGAACGAGCATCCAAAGATATGCACAGTATGCTCATGTTAAAATCTAAATGGTGCAGCCCGCATTCTGTACCTTCAGGCCTTCTTTCTTCATGTCTTCCGCGAGGTCTTCACAGAGCTCCCTGCAAAAGGAAAACTGCTCCTCGGCTTTACTCAGTTCTCTAAATGTCCTGTGAATATAAAACATCAGGAAAGAGCAGGGCAGAAAGGAAATTCAGTGACAGTCATGAGGCTGGACGCTTAAAAAGGTACATATATTCAACCATGTCAGTGTCTATTCACGCATTTTAAAAACAAACCTTTCTGTGCTCATGCTTTTTCTTTCTTCGTGCCTGTAGGAGAGCAGAGACGGTGAAGATAATGAAACTATCTGAACTAGACCTTTTTTTCTCAGCTGTAATAAATGTTTATTAAACAAAAACAATACCTTGGTATAAACGTGGAGCCCAAACCAAGAGACACCTCCATGAAATGATGCCAGGCTGTCTCCGAGAACAACAACGACAGCAGCGCCATCTGCTGGCCAAGATGGGAACAGGAGCTGATGCTCAGAGCGTTCAGCATCTTCTCACTCACCTTCCCGATGCCACAAACCTGGAAGAATAAACAAGCATGTTATTACTGTCTTTCAGTAAAGATACAGAAATACTGTCAACAATATTTCTTGTATCTGCAGCACATCATGCCAAATTAATCCAAAAGCCTTTAGCAAAACAAACCATCTTTCCATATTTCAGGTTTTTATAGGCTTACATTTGTTGATTGAAATTATTGTAGGAAAAAAAACAAGGGACAAAAAGAAACAACATTAATGCACCTGACACACATGTTTCACTTTAATCATTTCAAACCTCTCAGTTTACCAAGTTCTGCTTAGATTTGAAATCTTTAGGGTGAGATGAGCAAAAGACTGGCCGACCGACTTTAACACACCTCAGTTTTCAACAGCTGCACGTTTCAAAGGTCATGATTCCGAACTAAAAATCGATCCACTTTATTTATTAATCTAATATGATTAAAAATTTAGCTGGGAGATTATGACTGCTGGAACTGACACCACACAATCTGCGAACGGTTTTCTGAGAGAAGATGTATCACTCTGCTGCAGGTGTTGGAACTCTGCCTCGACAGTGAAGTTACCGAGTGACGCATCTTTCACCTCATCAATAATCTTTGGCTGACTACAGACGGCGGTGCATCGACTTGCAGAAAGACAAAAACCTGACAACAGCATGGTTTCGAGCTGCTACCTCAATGTTTAGTTCACCGATCCATGAGTCATTTGCAGCGGTGCGCCCAAATAATTTATCACATATCCATCCATCCATTTTCTATACACCGCTTAATCCTCACTAGGGTTGCTGGGGGTCTGGAGCCTATCCCAGTTGACTCAGGGCGAAGGCAGGGGACATCCTGGACAGGTGACCAGTCTATCACAGGGCTACACTTAGAGACAGACAACCAAGCACACTCACATTCACGCCTACAGACAATTAACCTGTGTGGGAGGAAGCCGGAGAACCCAGAGAGAACCCACGCTGCACGGGGAGAACATGCAAACTCCACGCAACCGGCGACCTTCTTGCTGCGAGACAACAGTGCTACAAACCGCGCCACCTTGCAGGCCAATTTATCACATATGGACACTATAAATTTTATTCGCATATGCATGTGAAACACTCACGAGCACATGGCTCTGCTTATGTTTTAGTTTGAATGTGTACTGTACTTTGCGAACTGGAAGATTCTGGATGAAGTCCACGACGGCCTCTCTGGTGGAGGGAAGTCTGTATTGGCCGTTGGGCTTGTTCTTGTCGCTGCACACTTTGGCAAGCATCATGTTTGGAGCAATTCCTAGAAGATTGGAAAGTGTGATTGGAAAGAGTATTCGTAAACAAACGGCTGGTAAAACGTGCATAATGTTGATCAGAATTCTGAATAAAATATGCTGTGAGGAATTTTCAGACTTGTATTGTTATCAATATTGCTGAGGAGTTTTGGTATTGTGAAGAATAAATTATACTTGTCAAGTGAAGTGCCAATACTCTACAGTTTTAACATGTTTTAACTGACAAAGAGTGGATGGGGTAAGGGAAGAAAATTAAAGTTGAATGTTATAAATCTTGCAGTGACACTCTGTATTATTATTATAGGATAAAATATTACTAAGATACCATCATAATGAAAGGTTGTTTTTTAATAACATCACAGTGGTTTTCCCTTCACCTGCACTGGCTGTCAGCATGGTCTTCTGCTCAATACGAAAGCGCATCTCCCTCACGGCCTCCTCAACAGATGTCCCAAACACCTCGAAAGCATCCCAAGCAGCACAGACACCTCCAGAGGCCGACAAGCAGGGAAAAGAGTTTGGACTGTCCTCAAACAGCACCGGAGAGAGATCTTTCTCCTCTGGCGCTGCCTCCTGGGGAAGCTCGACCTGCTTTTCATCTTTAGAGAAAATAAATCATTGTACACAAGGATAAGCTGGATTTCTGGAGTGTTAAACTTTGCAACTTATATAACAAACATTTCAGAGTCAGATCAACAAAACAAAAACATCACACCACATCATGTATTCATTCTACATTTTCATTTAATCAAGCCCTGCCTGTGGTGGCGCGGTAGCGATGTGTACGTGAGGACTCTGGCCAACTCTGCCTCTGTTCCAGGTGGTCTGTAAAATCTAGATAGGCTTCATCCAGGCTCATCGGCTGGAAGTGAGGGTCATAGTCTGCAAAAATCTCCCGGATCTAACAGAGAGATAACAATTTTATGAGCAGCTGTTAGCGAGAAGCCATGAAAGGGCTGCTCAGCATTTGATTGCGTCTGTGTGTGTGTGTGTGTGTGCTTTGGCATTGCTCTTACCTCACTACTCACAGCTCTGTATTTATCAAAGTTAGTTTGAACAATGACTAAGTTGGGGCAGAGTTTCTTCGCAATGAAGCCAGGCATAGCGGCTCGGACCCCGTATTTCCTAGCGTGGTAGTTGGATGTTGACTAAAAGATAAAAGAGGGAGATACAGATTAACCACTTGAAGAGAGAAGGGAGCCTTTAGGATTTCATATACAAAACTTAAGTTTGAATGTTAAATTGGTTTTGAAGTCATACTAGAATTATAGTAATGTAGTGTGCATTTGATGTAAAGCATCCCTCTACATATATTGTGCATATGCAAACTTTCTGCTTTGTAGTTAATGAATTCTGGAATTTATAAATGCTTAAATTATTTATTTTAAGC